>NC_056751.1:794868766-795002142 GCF_019279795.1 Protopterus annectens | reverse complement strand
ATTCATACCACATGAATTTCTGTTAATAGTCTTGATAACTGAGTTCCTTTGTTTGTTAGGTCCAGTGAGAAGCTAGAGACGAGGAAGGAGTCCAAGTGGACATTCCTAAATATAAAGAAATCATGTTATCTTATTTGCCTGTAAAATTGATGTGCTATGCTCTTTGCTCTAGTATAGCAAATGGTGAAATAATATCTGCTAATGTGCATAGCAGGAACAAAAAAGAAAAAAATCACATATAGACTGATGAAAGTAAGTTCTCAGGATTCTCAGAAACTGTCATGTTTAAAGACAGGACCCTTTTTTGCCATTACAGATATCACAGCAAGAAAGTTTCAAAGTTTTCCTTTTTTGCAGTATGGTTGTGTCATAAAATGGTTTAAAGTCTTTGAGCAGTTGCACAGGTGAGTTCATTACATGGTCTTTGTTACTCTGAGTTGTCCAAAGAAGATGGCTGAAAATTTGTCATTATTTAAAATTAGAATAAAAGCCCAGAAACTGATTGTGTACTCTCCAATCACACTGTCTATTCTATACATGAAGACATATACGAAATACATATAGACAATTAATTTCCATTTCGCCTCTCATTGTAAGACTGCGTACGTCAGCAAAGGAAAAAAAAAGTTTGACATAAAAAAACATATTTGATTTATTTTTCTGTGCAAAGTAAATAGTAAAACTAACAACAAAAATCCTTGCAGTTTCCCAGCTATTTGCATAATATGAAAGAATATTTAAAGCCAGCTTTAATGTAATGATTTCCAGATGCTGGCAGTATTCCAGATGTGTTGTGTAGTTGTAAATTACTAACACATTTTCATGAGCTTAAACAAGATAATAATCTTATTAATGGTCAGTACTGATGCTATACTCTTGTTTTAATGACTTCTATTGCAGAGTGTGAAAGGCACTTTATTGTGATTCTCAACACAGGAAAATGTATATTGTATAGTATTGAAAAGTTAGTTAATCTGTAAGATGTTTTGATAAGACTGCTGCAGGGTACTTACTATAAAAGCAAATGCAGATTTTTGCATGACTAAACTATGAGATGCATATATAGGTGTATCCCCACACACCCACATGCATACAAACATACAGGACTTTGTGCCCCCTGTATTAAGCGAGACAGTTTAAGGTTTATGCAAGTATCTTTACTGTTTTTGATAAGTGCCATGGGATCTTTTATGTCCACCTTTTATGTCCACTTTAGGTACAACCAAATCAAGGAGATGGGGCCTGAGTTTAATGTGTCACAAGAAGGATGGCACACTCAGGAGTGCAGCACCCCTTTTGTGGTGCACTCCAGTGTCAGTATTGGAAAGCTAGTCTAGCTAGCTGTTACAGGAGTAGAACCAGAACAGTGAAATAAATTATAATGAATCACAGTGTAAAAAACCTAGGAATATGAAATTATTGTGTTACCTGCAAAGCGGAAAATATATTTGCTAAAAGTGTTGAAGGCAAATTAAGCTATTGTACACTTAAGGCTACAAACTGAAAAAAAAATGTGATCTCTGTAACATTGGACCTAGGAAAGAATAATACTCTTTAGATATTAAAATGTGCGCTCTTTGAATTTAAGCTGTCTTTTTAATTCTGTTTTCCATTTATGAAATGTAATTTTCTTTGAGCTTACATTTTCCGTTAAGAGTGTTATTTAGTTAATCACCTTGTTTTCATGGAAGTTAACTTCATGAAAAGCAGCTATTAGGCAAATTCCCAAAAATAAAGTGCTGTTTTATACCTCCTCAGTAATGTGCTGTTCTTTTTTGTGATCATGTTTAACATGACAAGTCATAATAGTTCATCAGTAAAACAGAAACTGTTTTTATGTACATGTTTATCAAGTCTTGTTTCAAAATACTTTGTATGCAAATTGAATTACCAGATTCACAATGAAGAAACTCTTGTTGTCTTTTTACTGCTTACAAATAAATTTACTAACGGACAGGAGAAGGTAAACTGGAGGTAAATAAAGTTAAAGGAGTCCCATTGTCAGAACAAGGAAATATCCAAATGTAAATGTTTTATATTATAAAACAAATTTAAGTTGCAATCTCATTTGATTGCATATTTATATGTATGGCATTTACAGTGTATGACAACAACCAGAGCAGTAAAAACATAGCTTATGAAAAGTGTTGCCTCATGTCAGGACAGTAAAGATATTTTGAGTTGTAAGTAGAAATAGTGAGCAGTTAAAAAGAAATATCTGTCACATTTTAAACTCTGTATTGTTAACTGTACCTGCTTATATTCATGTCTGCACAAATCTGATATCACTTTTGTATCATGTTCCTCTTCTACTCCTAAAATGAGATGTTGGAAAAATCTAACTATATTAACTTATGAAAAACCATCACAGAGTAGAAAATGCAGTGCATTTCATATACAAAATGTTATATTCAGTGAATTTATTAAATGTACTTAACTAATGTGTTATTGTTCCTAGAAGTGTGTGCTAAAATAATGCACTTTTATCAGAAGAATGAGGTAGGAAACCTAACGATTGCCAAAGCCCAAAACAGTGAGTCTCCTCAAAACAGGAGGGTCACAAGTTTCTTGTAGGCATGGGTTCATAGGATTGGGACTGCCTAGGTCATGTACTGACTGAACTGTGGAGTTGAGGAAAAGGGTGATGGTGTGTTTTGTATTTGTTTTCCAACTTCTCTCTCTAGTGTGAGTTTGTGTGACTTCTGAGTAAGTATATTTAATAATCAGGGGTGTGAAGGCTTGTCTCCAAATTAGGGATGCAGGAGAGCTTACCCCTCTGTAAAAAAAAAACATTGCGTATGTATATTTTTTCACCTTGGGAGTTTCACTGTTTTGATACTCTTACCTCCTCAGACTTTGAATGTTTTAGTTTAGATTAATGAAATACTGTGAACATGACACTTGATTAATCATTGTAAACCTGAATGAAGCATATGGAGGTACTTATCCAAATTAATGTAACTGACAATATTAAATCTAACACAACTAAAACACAGAGCATACATAAAGCATAAAGTGATTTATTCTGAAGTAGAGAGTAAATGGGTTGTCTAGACTGCCACCTACACTTAGCTTGCAAGTTGCAATTTTATTTACAGATATCAAAATGAAATAATATAAATAAAAGGGATGTGGAGTAAGGAACTAGTAAATATACATATTATCCAGGTCAAGTATTCCTTCATCAACTGATAAATCTGCAGAGTTGTAAATATGTATTTACTGAAAATTATATTCTGAAAGCAAAATAAATTATAAGATACACATCAGAAGTTATTCAGTTCTATCACATAGATAAACGTCTACTACTCCCGTCTTCCATTTTTTAACTTACCTTTACTTTCTAATCACCTGTTCAAAGAGATTGTCCTCTAAATGCAAATTCATCATGTGCTGAGAGTAATCATATGTTTTCAAAGTAACTGATACATAACTACAAGAAAAGAGTTTTCAGGCTGGAAAATGATCCGATATTTAACTAAGCACTTTTGTTTTTAATTTTTGCTTGTTAATTTGAACACTTCTGTATATTTTTTGTATTTTATTTATACATTGTACAATTATTTGTTGATTATTTTGATATTTATCTTAATGCACACATCTGTTGGTTCTATCAAAAAATCTAATTGAATAATACTTTCACTAGTCTTGTAGATTCATGCTTAAAATACTAACATTCTAAAGCTGTAATGAATATTGGGATCTATAAAAACTTAGCAAAGCTTGATATCAGATGCTTTAATGTTATAAAATAGGATTTTATTGCGCTTTACAGTAAGCAAATTTGCTATGAATGTTTTTTCAGACTCACATCAGACTAATGCCAAAAGGGGGTTCCTTACTGAAAAAGAAAAAAAAAATAAGAAATGCCAAAATGACCATAACAGACCAGGCTGGACAACATCTACCACTGATTCCAATATGTGGAATCAACTTAGAAGTCTCATTCTGAAAAAAAATATCCTCTGATTATAGATGAAACCAAATCCAGTAACCAACAAACTAGCATCTCCTAGATGACAATAACTTTTGTGTTCATTTCCCCTCCAGAGTCAAGAGGTATGAAGCCAGAATCTTGGAAGTCTGTAAACTGAGAAAATATCAACACCTATTTCTTTTTCCAGAGGTAGGGAAACTCTAGTAAGTGAAAATTTATATTCTGCATAAACAGCTACAGGAACTATATCCTAAGAAGGAATATTTCAGCCCCGTGGCCCTTACTTCCTGACGTTCCATCAACCTGAAACATTTAACTGTTTCCTTGTTGATCAATTATTGCAAAATCCTAATAAATGTAATCATTGAACAGTTACTGTAGATTGCAATGAAGCATTCTTGTGGAAGTACCAGAGGTCAAATTTACAGTCCTAAATAATAAGAGCATTTCAGCTAAAAATGCATCAAAATCTATCAATTCTGTATCATTGAAACCCACAATAAGTTTATTAAGACTATGATTATTTGTTACAGATACACTCAAACAACCCTTTTAATCCTAATGAATGGATATGCCAAGGTAATTAACAACTGGGTATTCCTGTGCAGCCTACATGATCCCAATAAATTAATAAACACTGGGATAACAATTCCATTCTGAATTTGCTGAACAAATATAGAGCAAACTGTTGAATCTTGAAGTCATATCCCTTCTTATGCTAGTGGATGCATTCCCACATTATGTGTTGCCATTCAAAACATTGAACTAGCAAATCTGTATTTTAAGAATATCACCATTATAGGCTACATGCTGCAAAGTATTTCTATTCAACCTGGATGTTCTTGTACAAAAAATGAAGTACATTCCATAAGAGACAACATCTGCAGTAAAATTCTAGTATATGCAAAAGAAATAGACAGATAGTCCTATTACAAAAAATGACTGTGTGTTAAATAATCCCTTATATGATTACAATTATTCTAAAGTTGCAAAGAACAAACTAAAATACATTTTCCTGCGTAGGATCTGCTTCATTATCTACAAGTAGCTCAAACATTGTAACTGTAAAAATACCATCATCATGCATATGGGGTATCCCAGCATTATATGTCCTGCACTAAAAAACAAACCATTGAGAAATTACACATTTCATCTCTGCTGCCTGTGTTTAATTCTTTCTGAAGTTTTCCCTGGAGTAACGCCTGATCAGCTAAAGCAAGCTTATATCATGAATCTATTTAAAGGGAAAAGCATTTGCTGAGCTGTCAAATGGTCATTCATCATGCAAAAAAGAAGACTCTCTGATGCCAGCTGCCTTATGCAGTGCTGCAAACAATCAGAAAGAGGACAAAAAATTATATTCTGCATAGCATTCTGCAGTGTCACTAACTCTACAGATGATTCAAACCCAATAACTGCACTGATCTTGAAAGAAGTAAACTAGGTAAAGATAAAATAATTAAAAACAGTATGAATATTAGGTATTTGCAAAGACTGACATTTATTGTGATGATTAAAATGCAAGGTGTGATGACCCACCACTGGACCAGTAATCAGGGAGCCTCAAGCCTCACCACTGGTAACAGTGGGGAACATACACTGGGAGGTTAGCAAGTTACACACACACTATTTCCAGATGCAGCTCTCTGCATCAAGTGCAATTTCTCTTAAGAGCACACAGAGATGACAGTCAGTCCGGGGCTGGTTTCTCCCTCCTTCCTCCAGTTCCCCAATAAGATTCCCCACTGGCACAGCTATAGAGTTGAGATCTCAGCTGAGTGACCAAACCAAGACCTCCAGCACTCTCTTTGTCCAATCAGTGCTTTGTGTCCCTGCCCAATTAGCTGACATATGCACTCTTTGAGGTTTGACTTACACACACACTCACGCTTGGGAAAGGCTGGCACAGGTTTATTAGCTATGCCCCCTTTTGCCCAGACTATAAGGTAGTTATCACTGGCACCAGCCAGCTCTTATCAGCTACTTTAAGGCCCTTAACAAAGGGTGTCAAATCCTACTGTGTAATGCTACTGTCAATCCAAATGGTGTCACCAAACAGATATGCAAGTACTTTAAGATCTTAAATATGTCTCACAAATATCAGCCACAAAAATAGGTTTAAATATATTTAATAATAAATGATAAAAGAACAAGAAAATAGTAAATCATCACAGTACATATTTAAAACTACATTGCAGGACAGTCTCAAATAAATACAGAAAACATCTAAACTAATTTTTACTATATTTCTAAATGTATATCGAAAAGAAATTACTATACCCTAGTTAACATACTTACAGAGCCAGGCAAGACAGATGTGATGAGTGGGTTTTCCTAGCTGATTCTGCCAGGCCAAAGACAAAATAAAAAATATATAGACACTCCTATAGAATGGCCTCACTGAGACCAAGGACTGGTGCCAGAACCATGGCCTTAAGCTCAATGCCAAAAAATGTGTCATTATCCCCTTTGGGAAAAACCCGGTTCCCATGAATTACCACATTGATGGGAGTCTACTGAACACAGAAGGTGTTATAACAGATCTAGGAACACAGGTTGACAGCAACCTCTCTTTTGATTACCACTTTGCCACTGTGGTCAAAAAGTCCTTCTATGTGGCATATCTCATTACTAAGGGTTTTGCATCCAGGAAGAAAAAGGTCATTATCTCCCTCTACTCTTCCCTCATTAGACCAATCATTGAGTACAATGCCCCATTTGGCATGCACCTCACTAGACACCTACAACAATTGGAGAGGCCACAAAAGTACCTCACAAAGAGGATCCTATGCCTTAAACACTTGTCCTATATGGACAGAATTAAAAAACTCCAACTATTCTCTGTCTTATATTGCCTACTTAGAGGTGACCTCTGCTTGACTTACAAAGCCATGTCTGACCCAGCTCTGTTAGAAATGCTACATCTAAAGAAATCCCAATCCCTCCGCACCACATGCTCCAGAGACCTCAACCTCATTACCACAATCAACAGAACGTACTGGAGGGATAGGTTCAAAACCCAGGGACTGCCCATGCTATGGAATAGACTTCCCATAGATGTCAAGCAGAGCACCTCGCTGACCCTGTTCAAGAGAAATCTTGATGAGTGGATGGGAAATAGAAAATTCACCCCAGGGATAACTCCAGTGGCTCTACTCAACAGAGGCACTGAGAACTAAGGTCAGGTGACATGATGCCAGGGTAATCCTATGGCTAGGCTTGTAAAGGCCCCAGGGCCATTAGCCTAGTACACACCTATGAACCTATGAACTCAGAGACTTCTTAAATTAATATTTCAAGTATTGCTGCTGGGATACTTGCACCATGACTTCATTTCTTGTCACCTGACTATCCCAGGATAAACCCCATTGCTAGAAACTGCCAGCATTTAGCATCTCCCTGTGAAAATGCATAGCCTTCAGATATTTGCAGTTGTTGGGAGACATTAAACAATAAAACACTTACAATACAATGCAGAAGGCTCCCTAGTTCTAAACATTATGTCTCAATGCTGCAATGAAACTGGCTTTTATGGCGCAGTTATAAAATAATTTAATTTCAGCTATTTTCCTGACGTTATGCAAGTTAACCCTCTATGTTTCAGTTTCCACTGTTAATATATATATATATATATATATATATATATATATATATATATATATATATATATATATATTTACACAGTTAGAATGGTTTAGGTACATTTCTGTTCTAATCCAGCAGGATACAGTGGTCACACCTCTAAGCTCAGTACTGTACAAACCCTTTTCACACACACTTCTGTACCAGCAGTTTGATATACACATAACATACAGTTCTAATACATTTGTAACATAAGCATATGAATCGTGTTGACATTCACAACTGATATATAATTATTTACAGAATTCCAGATAGCTGGGCTGGCAGTGTCTCCTTCTGTCACATGTCTATATAAATCATATTAATAGTCATAAATGACATATAATTATTTACAGAATTCCAGATAGCTAGGCTGGCACTATTTCTTTTTGTCACAGTTATGATGAAAATATAGTCAGAGACTGAGACACATCCATTATGGACAGAGTTACCCGTGGCCCTATATGTCATACTCCTAAGAAGGACAACAGCATTCTAACACACACACACACACACACACACACACACACACACACACACACACACACACACACACACACACACACACACACACACACATACACACACACCTCATTAGCTTTATAAAAATGTGTGAATAGCCAACAAACATAATTTACTAGCTGCATTCAATGATATATATAAGCAGATACAGCATGCCATTGTATAGTTCATAGCTAATTACTTGACCATTCTAAGCCTAGTCAATTTCCTTCCCAGAGGTGAGAATCAAACACTGTACCTTGTGTCTGTGAGTCAAACATCTTAACTATTATACCAACCCCCAATCATTTATAAATAAGAAATAAGTTATAGACATTATTGTGGACAACAGGCACACCATATGACAACCATCTGATATTTGGCTGAACACACATCAATATAATTGGATGGTGCAGTGGTGCAGTGGTTAGCCTTGTTGCCTCACAGCAAGAGGTTCCCCATTTCGATTCTCGGCTGGGGTGCCTTCAGTACAGAGTCTGCATGTCCCTGCGTTCATGTGGCTTTCCTCCCACATTGCAAAGGCATGCATCTGGAGTGTTTCTTCCCAGGCCTTTGCTGAAAATTGGCTTGTAACAACTTGGACTTTCCCAGCAAACAAATGTTAAATAAATAAAAGTAAATAATGAACACAACACTAAAAACATTGTGATATGCTCAGTCAAAACAACTGTAGACATACCAGAATGTAATGTTTGTTTGTTTGTTTGTTTGTTTGTCTTTCGGCTTTTTCCAGGTAAGGGGTCGCCATAGTGGAACTCCGGTCCGCTAATGATTGGCAGTAGATTTTTTACGAAACACCGAGGTGCCAGCTCGACACCCAGCCTTCAACGAAGGCACGCCCATTTACGCACGCATGTCTTTCTAATACTACCCAACCACGAGGAGGACATGCAGACTCCACACAGAAGGCACTCCCAAGCCACGCTGAGAATCGAACGGGAGAACCTCTTGCTGTGAGGTAACAATGCTACCGCCATACCACCACAGCTATATTCATACCAGAATGTAATATATCTGTTAATAATAGTATTGAATGTGTACAACTGTATGCATTCTCTTCAGAAACAACCAGGAATCTGAAGGCTTACAAAACAAATATTTTGGAACATGCTTGCTGATTGTGACCTGCTGTTATCAAATGGGTTCCTGCTCAACTGACCATCAACCTAGGCTATAGCAGTGTTTTTTAAATAAAACAACCAAGGAGTTGGAGACAGAAACAAAACCAATATTGACATGCAGAGTGGGCTCATTATGAACTGCTGCTGTCAAATGGATACCTGCACAAATGACAGTCAACCTAAGCTATAACAGTGTATTTACAAACGCACCCATGTTGTGTGAGGCATGTGCACTACTAATGTTAAACTGAAGGCCACACCACACAGTCTGCAAACAGCAGTGCTAACACTGTCACCACAGACTCCCATTCACTCTCTGAATAGGTAGAATATGCACAACAGATCAATCATAAGAAAACACAGCCAAACATATAAATGTGCCAAACCATACATCACAAGCAATAATCAAAGCACTTAACACTTGTATATAAAATATTCACTTTAAAACCTGTGTGTCAGAAACACACAACAAACTGTCATTTATATTGTGGATGTTTTGTTAAAATATTTGTGCTGACAAAATGGATCCAAAATACAAAATGCATCAACGCTATAAGTTTTATACAAAGTTGTAATGATGGCTACTGTTTGCTGATTTCTCTTACCTTACTGAGGCATGATAGGTATTCCTGCATTCTAAACAATAACTGTGATTTTGAAAACTACAGGCCTAAAAATAGTAGAATATGTATCTCAGTTCGTATGTAATATATTAAACATACCGCTCTCTCTCCCTCTGCTGCTCTTCATACCTGTGCATCCGCTTGATGCACATTGCTCTGTTCCGACTGCAGTCCTTGTTGTCTGAAATTAAAATAAAAATTAAAATTATTCCTCAAATAACAAGGATAAACATTTTACAACACACTTTGTAGACGGTTATTCTAAAGAACATTAGATAAGCACACTACTCAACTGAAATTGCAACATTCGGGTGGTAACATCTTTGAACACAGATTAGAGGTTTACTAGCTATCCCCCCTTTTGCCCATTTTATGTGAGACAAGCATCATTGATCAAATATTTTTCGCAAGAGTACTTTTTCTAATAGTTACTTGCATTATGATAGTTGGCATCTGTACCACCAGAAAAAAAGCTGTTGTCAAAGGACAAATGGTTCACTTGGCAGAGATGGTTTCTGATGACAGCATGTTCCATACTGAATGTGAACTTGTTATGGATATGTTTTGCAAAAGGGGATACCCCATATCAATGTTACAAGGCCTTGTACAGACATATACAGGCTTGTCTTAGTCACAGATTCAAATTTACAATATTAGAGCTGATAAAAAGAGACTCAAGGGGCTGCATTACTGAGGAACACCTGTTGCATAAGGAACTTATTTGGCAGTTGAAATTAAATGCAATAGCGCCCCCGGCTTGAATGAAGCCTGCCCTATTATTCCTTTATTAAAGTTAAAATGTTTATATTATGTTTAGTAGTTTTTTTATAATAGATATTACTTGTATACTTTTTTAAAAGTTGGGGTTTTGTAAATATACATTTAATGTCCAATAAATTATGGGGCTGTTGTTCTAATATGAGTCCATATATAATTCAGGGTCATACATATCTGTTTTTATACTGTTTTGTGTATTTGTGTTTTAGTTTAAGCACTAGGTTCTATGTACATAGTCTTAAGGGTTTTATTGGTTTATTAAACCGATTGGTTTATTGAATGCCACATGATTAGTCTGAGATGTATTTAAATGATTTGTGTTTTAATAATGACAGTTCAGAAGAAATCCCACTTGGGGACAAAAGAGCTTAACTGTAATAAATCTGTGAAGTTTTATCTGCACATTTGCTGTTTCTTCCACATTTTTGGTGTGGTTATTAGTCGCACCCTAAGTTGCCTGCACCTGTGACTTCTGTCCCTATGTTCTCCTGCTCCTCCTCCAATATCTGTGGGATGTCCTCTTCAGAGATTTGTGGTTCTTGGGGTAGTTCACACACACCTGCAGCTGGAAGACCACCATGTGCTCCAGTTAGCATGTTGTACAGCATGGCACACTCTGTCATCATGTGCTGCCTTCTCCAGTTTGTATAGCAGTCCACTCCCAGATGTGTCCAGACATCTGAAACTAGCTTTCACTATATCAAACACATGCTCCATGGGGTTTTTGGTAGTTGCATGTGCTCTTTTGTAGGCCTTGTATGCAGGGTTGGATGGTTCATGGTATGTGGTCATTAGCCATAACTCAAGAGAATAACCACAGTCACCTGTTGTGAAGAGTAAAAACAGTTTTGTTCAGATTGGATATTGTTGAGATGGTGATCCTTATCTTACATAATAGCTGTGTTGCAGTACTTACTTACCCAGAAGCAAGCCCTCAGGAATTTCATCTTGCTGGAATGCAGCCCTGAGACCGCTTTCCCTCCAAATGGCAGTATCATGGAAACCTCCAGGGTGTGTTGCCATGATGTTTGTTATGCTGCCATCTGCTGCACACACAACCTGGCAGTTGAGGAATGGTCAGCCCTTTCTGTTTATGTATCAGTCTGCTTCTGAATGTACTGATGTCTTGATAGGTATGTGTGTGCAATCTATTGCATCGAGTACATGGGGGAAGGTTCTGATGTTGTAAAACTGGTGCATTACATTTCTCTGCTCCATGGGTGTGTATGGGAAGTATATGTAGTCATCCACCTTGCTGCACATTGTTTCCGGGAATTTTGCCAGAATACATCTGGCAGCTGGCTGTGACACTCCCACAGCATCCCCCATGTGGTTCTGGAATGTCCCAGAAGTGTGTACACCCAGACTGAGACACACTTTCATTTCAAGAGGAATGGGGTCTCCTTGCAGGGTCTGCACAGACGTGTGGGGTACACATTTTACAGACAGCCTACACTATTTGTCTGTCTAGATAGTATCAGCCAATTATTTCCTGGTCTGACAACTGGCTTAGTTGCAGTCTTGCTCTGACTCTAGCTGTCTGCCTTCTAGGATGCACAGCCATATCCTCATTTATAGCTTGCATCACTGCTGCCTGTTGCAGTATATTAACAGTAGGTTGCATTGTTCTACGGTTTTTCTTTTTTAGTTTTGCTATGGATTTTGCAGTAATCCATAGTATTCACATGAATTCCTTGGGATCCATAATGTATGTACCAAGGACTTCAGAAATGGAGTCAGCATGGCTGTTTGCTGCCACATTTGAGTTGCATTGTGTGTGTAAGATGTGTTTTGGAATCACACTGGCGTGCACAGAATCCGTAATTATCCTACGCTGAATACTTAAGTAGTCGGTCTGCCTTCAGTGTGTTTTCTGGAATTGCATCCACAGCAGGTGCATTGAAGTCTTCCTTCTGTGTGCTGCACTGTCCAGAAATAGTTTCTGCAAAATTTGTTTACTTTTTTGCAGTATGCTTTTTGCCATGAAATGTTTAAAAGTCTTTAGGTAGTAGCACATCTGAGTTCATTACATGGTCTTTGGGGTCTATATTAAATAATCGAAAGATGAATTCGCCAAACGGTATTTCCATTGAAAATACTGTTCAGTGAATTCACACACCCTCCTAATTATATATACCAACTCCTAGATCACACAGTGAGGAAAGGGCAAATTTTCCAATCTTCACTGTACTGCAATCATAATATTCAGAATTCACTGAACAGTATTTTCAATGGAAATACCGTTCAGCGAATTCAACATTCGATTATCTAATATAGACCCAATCATTGTTAATCTGAGTTGTCCAATGAAGAGAGTTTTCAACAAAACCCAGACATTATGCCGTCCCAAATAAATCAAAGATTGAACTGTTTGCAAAATTCCTAACTGCTGCAAGATATTTGCAATGCAGTTTATTTTTTCTCTGCAGACTGGCCCACAGACTGACTATAAAAAAAGTTTTGATAATAACATTCTACTTATTTCCAGCTTATTCTAAAGCTCTGACATAGACATTTGTACTATCTGTTCAATACATGAAACGATATCTGCAAAATACATACACAGACAGAATGCTTTCCATTTCAGATTAGCTGCTGTGTAAACCAGACCTCTGATCTTCAGGCCGTGTGCTTCAGCAAGGAAGAAAAACGTTTTACATAAAGAACTGACTCAGATTTATTTTTCAGTGTTTTTGTTGTGCAAAATAAATATTAAAACTTACAAATAAATCCTTGCCAGTTGCCATCTATTTGCATAATGTGAAAGAATATTTAAAGCCAGTTTAAATGTAGTGATTTCCAAATGTTGCCAGTATGCCAGATTTGTTGTGTAGTTATAGATCACCTGCAGTTTTTCATGAGCTTAAAAAATAGTAACCTTATTAATGGTTAGTGCTGATGATTATTCACTGCAAATGTAATATTCTTGTTTTAATGACAGGACTTATTTTCCATGGTGTAAATTTCATTTTGCTGAAATTCTCAATCACAGGGAAAATGCATATTATATGGTATTGAATAATTAATGTGTTTAGATGTTTTGACAAGACTGTTACAGGGTATTTACTATAAAAAGCAAATGATTTGTGCATGAGTAAATTATAAAATATGCGTATGAGTGTATTCGCATACACCCACATGCACGCAAACATACTGGACTTTGTGACTCCACCCCCTATATTGACTGGGATAATCTAAGGGTTATCCAAGTATCTTTGTGTTTTATCTTATATAGGATTTTTAATGCCAAAGGCTAAATAAAGAAAATAAAAGTTGCTTATACCAGTTAATGCCCTTTAATGAGATTTTAACCACAAAACTTAATTACAAAAATGCACACACAGAAGACTGTTAAGTTATTGGTAAAAGGAATTCAGGTATATTCAGGGTTGCCAGATTTCTGACAGGCCAGGTAGGGGCAAAATCAAAAAAGGTTTTCACACTAAGTGAAGACCACAAAAAAAAAGGTCTTTAATGCGGAACATCACAGTTCCACATTAAACACAAGTAGCTCCGTGTTTGGCGATTTTTTATTGGCCCGTATGCCGATATACAAGCCAATCAAAAAATCACACAGTGGACCCTCTTTTGTTCAATGCAGAACATCAGGCAGTTTCACATTAAACGGAAGTAGCTCTGTTTTTCAATTTTTTTTGATTGGGCTTATATACTGGCCAATCAAAAAAAAAAACAAAGTGGAAGCTGTTTCGCCAGGATTTTAACTGGCAGTGTGGGACTCAGGATCAGGCTGCTGATCCTGGGGGACAGTCCCGCTCAAATAGGGACATCTGGCAACCCTGGCGTACATTCAAGACATCCATCCATTCACAACCCTTTTTACCATTTTTGCACATGGGGTCAGGGTGTCACTTCAGCAGTGACAATAATCTAGAGCCACGGTTTACTCCTCTGGGTGGCTAGTCCTGCCATGGTTGCTTATCCATACCATACACACAAAAGCACACTCACACCTATGGCCAATTTAGGGTATCCAATCTGCCTTCTGGTACATTCAAGATATGTTTTCTCTAAAACAATATGCATCTGTGTCTGTAAAATGCAAAGTTTGTAAGTAGTAAACAGTAAATGAAAATGGTTTGTCTGTACTGAATAATGCACTAAAGAAAAATAGTTGTTTTTGGTGTTCAAAGACCCTGGACTCTGCAGAACACACTTTAAATTTATTTTTGCATTTCCAATGAGAACAAAACTGTGAGTCTTCAGAATTCTTGATAAAATGTGATTTTTGCAGACTGCATTTGTTGATAAAAAACAATAGTTTGTAAAATGTTTTACATTAAGATCATTGTGGAACATTCTGGCTGCACAGAGGATGATTTCTGACCTATACAACACCAGAATATTAGATTATACAACTTGGCATGTTTACAGACAAGATTTTTAAAACAACATTATTGTCAATAGAAAGAAAATATGCAAGTGTAAATGTGCAGCTGCATGAGATTCTCTTTTGGCAAGAACTGATATGTCTGAATTAACATTTCACTTATTATTGGAAGGTGAACATCTCATGAAAACTAGAATCAGCAGTAGATTTAATTACGCAGTATTCAAGAGGAACAAGGCTGCTCATACACTAAATACAGTTATTTTCCAACATGGTTTCACAGGATGGAGACATAAAGATAAGACAGGCATGTCTCCAGAACCATGCTAAAGGTAATGCTCTACTAATTATAGGTGATGCTTCACTGACCTATGAGTGGAGTGAAAAATAGTCACATGGTTTGACACGTGATGAAGACAAAAGGCTAAGGATGTCATCACTGTTACACAGTTGAATAAGTAACAAAGGATTACAATATGCAAAATCTATTGTTTCTGTTATTTATTAGCTAGAGTTTAAATCTAAGCATGTAAACAATGATAAGCTAAGTTATATGACTGAAATATTTAATGCTACAAAGTTTTTGTGTTTATCTAAAGACAAGTAAAAGATTCAAATTATGTGGATCAGAAGATTTAAGTATTGCTCCCTGACTGATGATTGACTGATAATGTGATGCATAAGGGATTAAGTATTTTGTAGTGTATAGTAAGATCAAGTAAAGGTGTTTATTTTGAGTCAGGAAACCATAAACAGAAGTCATGTTCTTACCATAACATTCCATCTGTGTTGTTGATCTTCATTCATTCATGATGGATGGGTCTTGGTTCCGTCCTCAGAACTGACTCACCTGATATAACAAGCTTGTGCCAGCCAAAAACTCTCGAGCTAAGGTTACCCATAGTGCCCCTCTCCTCATCTCCTCAGATCGAGTTTGCCCATAAGGATAAGAAAGTGGAGGCTTTGTTTGAGCAAATGCCCTATCATGTAACCAGGACCAAATCCGAACCTCCAGGAGTCTTTTGGAGGGGGTAGGAGGGTGGGATGTCATGAATGAATGAAGATCAACAACACAGATGAAATGTTATGGTAAGAACATAACTTCTTTATCTGATGTTGTTAATCTTCATTCATTCATGATGGATAGGACAGAGTCCCAAGCTTCTTTGTATCCTGGAAGCCCCTATGGAAGGATATTCCTGAGCACCATTAGCCAAAGGATGCTCTTCCCCTGGAGACCATATCCAATTTGTAATAAGTGATAAAGGTATGAGGGGTAACTCAAGTGGCTGCTGCGCAAATGTCATCCATGGCATTTCACTGTAGAGTGTAGTGTGCAAGGCAAGAAGCAGTACATGTTTGGTGAGGGTGGTAAAGAGTCACGAAAAGCCACTGAAGTAGCAACTGATCTGGTTGAATGCACCTTGATTTTAGTTGTTAAATGCATTTGATTTTGTTGATAGACAAAGGAGATGCAGTCTCTCAGCCATTTCGCCAAAGTAACTTTGGAAAATGATTTTCCCAACTTGGGTGCTGAAAAAGACAGGAAAAATTGGTCAGATTTTCAGAAAGATTTAGTCTTGTCTAAGTAGAAACTTAATTGTTTATGTACATCCAATAAATGCAAACAATATTCTCCTTTATTAGAAAAGTTTGTCAAGAAAACTGGCAGATCGATGGGCTGATTAATATTTAACTCTGAGATGACCTTGGGTAGAAAGGAGGGGTTAGTCCGAAGAGATACTCTCTCTTTGTGGAAAACTATGTAAGGACATTTTATGCAAAAAGCCTGTAATTCTGATATTTTTCTCGCCGAGGTAATGGCTACCAAGAATATAGTCTTCCAGGACAAGAATTTTATATCACAAGTGGCAGAAGACTCAAAGGGATGATGCGTCAAAGTTTATAGAACCAGCGTTAAATACAAGGTTCAATGAGCTCTTTGAAGGGTGGTTTTATTTGCATGACTCCTTTCAAGAACCTTCTACAGAGACAGTGGGATATTAAAGAGGAATCTTGGAAGCCATTATGGAAGTTTGAGATAGCTGCTAAATGGACTCGGATCATAGAAGCTGAAGCTCCTGAATGGAGTAAGGTTGATAAATACTCCAACACTCAATTATTGGGAAGTAGAAAGGATCCAGTCCTTTTTCTCAAGACCAAAGCACAAATGCATTCCATTTACTATAATAAATGTTTCTGGTGGATGGTTTATGGGAAGCCAGAAGTATTTTTCATACAGAGGAAGATAGGTTGTCTTGCCTGGCAATTACTGGAAGTGGTGGTACCAAGTTGTCATCTTGAGGCTCGATAGGTTTGGATGGATCAGCCCCTGTGAGTGCGACAGTAATCCTGGAGTTGGACCCAGAGTCCATGGACATTGAACCAGGTGAGGCCAAAGGAAAGGAAACCAGACTTGTCAGGGCCAATAGGGTGTAATGAGGATTACTTTGCTTCTCAACCGAAGTGCTTTCTTTAGAAATTGTGGAATCAGAGGAAAGAGATGGAAGGCATAAAGCAGTCCTGGGGGCCAATCATGTACTAGAGCATCCCTTGGGGACTCCCTGAGGGGGGATTAGGGCAAAGTAGCTGCTGCATTTGTGGTTAGTGGGAGACACGAATAGATCACAGCAAGGCTGACCCCATTGAAGGAAAATCTCCGTCACTACTTTGGGTTTGAGAGACCACTCATGAGGCAGGAGAATGCATCTGCTCAGTTTGTCCACAATCACGTTGGACTTCTCAGGAATGTGCATTGCCACGAGAAAGCGGTTGGAGGCTATCATCTATTGCCATACTCTCATGGCTTCCCGACACAATGGGTAGGATCTGGTTCCCCCCGTTTGTTGATATACCAGACAACCAACATATTGTCCGAATGGATAGCAATTCTCCCCAATAGGAGGGTAGATTGGAGTGCTTGGAATGCCAGAAGCACTGCCCTCAGTTCTAGGACATTGAAAGGCAAATTGACCTCTAAGGTCAACAAAGTGCCTTGGACTGTCTTTCCCTGAAAATGCCCCCCAACGCCACCCCATCAAGGATGCGTCTGTGGTCACTACGGTTTGGGCTGAGAGGTTGAGAGGGAATAACTCCATAATTCCATTTCTGGCTTCATCCACCAATTCAGATCCTGCTTGCAGTGGTTCATTATGTGGATTGGGTGGGACATGGGATGTGTTAATAGGGACCACTGTGACACTAGCAGCCATTGTAGTAATCTCATGTGGAGTCTTGTTAGAGGAACTATAGTAATCATTGCTGCCATTGATCCTAGCAGTTGAAGGAATGAACAAGTTAGGACTTTGTCCTGAGAGAGTATCCCTCAGAGTTGAGATCTTAGTCTGTGAAGCCTGTGACGAGGAAGAGCAACAAGGCAAGACCTCGTGTCGAATGCCACTCCTATGAATTCTAGGCTTTGAGTAGGTACTAGTTTCGACTTCTCTTCATTAACTGAGATCCCTAAGAGCCATGCTAGCTGTAGTGTGTAGTGCAAGGTGAGAAGCAGTAGATGCTTGGTGGGGGTGGCAAGGAGCCAATAGTCCAGATATGGAAATACCCATAATCCTTGCAGTCTCAAGTGAGCTGTTACTAATGCCATACATTTGGTGAACACTCTGGGGGCTGTGGAGAGACCAAAGGGCAGTGCTCGAAATTGGTAGTGATTGGCTCCCAGCCAGAAGTGGAGATATCTTCTGGAGCATTTGTCCATTTTTATATGGTAATACATATCCTGGAGATTTATCAAGCACATCTAGTCATCTTTTTCCAGAAACAGGAGGATATACTGAACTGTGACCATCCAGAATTTGGTCTGTCTGATGAACTTGTTTAGTATGCTGAGGTCCAGAATTGGCCTCCAGTGCCCTGTCTTTTTTGGCACTAAAAATAACCTTAAGTAAAATCTGGATTCTATCTGGTCTGGTGGGACAGTCTGGATGACTCTTTTTTGGAGCAGCTTTTGAATTTTTTGTGCTGCTATGTCCCTCTGACTTGGTAGAACATCAGGGATTCACCTTTGCGGCCTTGGGTAAAGATCAAAGTGGATATGATAACCTCTGGTAATTATCTTCTGCACCCAGGAATCTGTTGTTATTGAGGGCCAGGCTAAGTGCTACAGAGAGAATTGTCCCCCAACTGCTTCCAGAGGCAAGCAATTGGGCCACTCTTCAGGAGCTATGGTAGGGCTGGCCAGAAAAAGAATCTCTGGACCTCTGGTTACACGGGCTCCCCTCTGCCTACGGGGCATCATCATGATGAGTTCCCCCCTGCCCAGGGGGGATAACTCATCATGTGTATCATGGAAAGGCCCTTGTGATTTCCTGAACCACATCTTTCCACTTCTCTGATTCCTGGTGTAGGGTTATTGGGGAGTGGAAAATACCTCTCAACCTCTTATATCAAAAAAACTGGACAAAGCCTAAAATGATTGGGGGACAAATAGGGACAGATTTTAAATATTGCTCTTACAAACTTAGAAAGTTGATAGAATAATAGGTTTTGCATTAGCATGAATTTTCTGAAGGATGTGGCGTCTTGAACCCAAATGTTTGTCATTATTTAATGACTTCAATCCTCAGCTATTTGCCAGAAAAGTACAGATTTTAGGAGGAACACACCAAATATATGAGGTGAAAATCTGAACATTCTGTGAAAATCTGTACAGTTGAGAGGTATGTACACCCACAGCAGATAGGATCTTGCCATCCTTCTCACACCTGGCTAGTACGTCTTTAACTTTTGGACCGAAGAGAGAGGAAGCATCAACGGGAGTGTTGACGAAGAAAGACTTTAAAGTGCATCCAGGTGTGACATCTCGTGACAATGCCTGCACCCACTGCTCTGGCTGCCCCTTCAACAATTGTATGTGCAATCAACTATATGGACAAGTTAGATATGGATTCCAGGGTGGCAAGTTGTGAAACAACTTTGACATGTACCTTATCAGACACTGCCCCTGCTAAGGTTCCTGAGAGTTCTGTGATCAGGTCCCTTTGGAGAAGGGTAAAATGTGCCAAGTAATTCAATGACTGTATGGCAAAGGTCGTTGAAGCATAAACCCACTTCCCTAGTCTGTCCATCTTCCGAGACTCTCTGTTTGGAGGATGGAAAGCAGGACTCTCCTCTGCAAGTTCTTTCCTTGTGGCTGCCACCAGCACCATAGCATCTACTGCCAAGCCTTTGGACCAATGGGGCTAATCCTCTGGAGGGGAGAGTATTTTGTCCAGCTACCTATATAGAACTAGCATGCATCCACAACATATATTTGATAATGTGATGAAGTGGCAAGCCATGAGAGTATCTAGATTATGTTTGAAAGAAGAAGTTTTTGACAAGGAAGTACATCAATTAGAACAGAGATTTATTGAAAGAGGATATCATAGAGACAAAATAGTAAAAAAATATGGAAATAGTAAGAAATAGTAGATTAACATCTGGTAGACCATATTTTTCTGAGAGAACTTTGGATAGAGTAGAGCCTATTAAACATGGGAGATAAACATCTCCTAGAACTGTATGTAGAATACCAGTTAAATATGCTAATAATATGAGAGTTGCCACAGATATATATAGAAAGTTTTGGCCCATATTGTCAGCAGATCCAGAGGTCAAGAATATAGTGGGAGCACGACCCTCATTTGTATATAAAAACATGAAAAATATTAAAAGAATGTTATGTCATCCTACAAATGATAAGGAAGATTTTAATAAGGGGGTTAGTGTGTGTAAAACTTGTAATTTTTGTCAATATGTTGATATTACAGATAAATTTGTCCACCCAGACTTGGGTAAGATCTTCTGGTTTCAAGCAAAAGGTACCTGTGACTCTGAACATTTAGTATAGCTTGCATACTGCATGGCCTACATTGCCTTTTATATAGGCAAAACAGATAAGAAATGTAAATTTCGAAAAACGGAACATTTATATAATATACAGAAGCAGGTCACTACGAATGCTCTAGCGAAACATGTTATGAGCACTTCACATACACATAATTTTAGGTATATAATGGTGGAAAACACCAAATTAACTAGTAGACTTGGGGATATTAAAAATAAAACAGAACTTAATGAGACTAGATGGATAGTTAGGCTGAAAGCCCACAAAGGTAAAAGGCTTAATGATAAGGTAGCTATTAGACCTATATTAAAAATCAGACCACTAAAAACTTGATTCATGTGATTATATATGTTTTATAGTTGTATGTTTTTTATATATCTAGGGATGAATTTTACACATATTATGCATTTATATGTTTTTATTGTTTCATTAAAAATTGTAATTGTTTGATTGATAAATTAATTGATTGTCTTTAGTATATATATATATATATATATATATATATATATATATATATATATATATATATATAGTAGATCAGGCAGTGTGATTGCTATTATGTCTGAAGAAGCAGTGGGATACACTGCGAAAGTGCTCACATCTCTTGTTTACTAAAGAAGCTTTTCTACATTCTGTCATCGTTCAGCCATAGCACTATAGGTTTTTGTTGTACTGCTATTCTGCATTTGTTGGTGCTTTGGCGTTTATCCAGAGGGCATCGATTGGTGGTTTGTTTGTGACTTTGATCTAATAATTGCATCATATATAACTATAACTCATACCACACTTTTTGGCCATGTAACCTGGACCGAAACACCAAAGGCAGAGGTGTGTCCATATTCATTAAGGATATCCACACCTCCAGGCTAGTTGCTCAGCATAATGCATCTGAGGTTATCCAAGTGCAACTAACTCTGGGCAAAACTGCAATCCAAATTGTAGCTTGCTACAGATCCCCCACCATGCCCCAGGATTCGTGCTCCTCTTTTCTTGATGTACTGGAAAATATTAAGGTTCAACCAAACACCCTAATAATGGGCGACTTCAACTACCCCACCATTAACTGGGAAAACTGCTCGTGTACTGACTCCTTAGCTCAACATTTTCTGGAATTCATAAACTCCAATGCCCTGGATCAACTTATCCACACCCCCACCAGGGGCAACAATATCCTAGACTAGTCATTACCAACATGCGTGACCGGTGTTCCACACCTGAAGTCAACTCCTTGTTGGTCCGATTCGACCATAAGCTAATCACCCTTGATATCCACATCCTGCCCCCACCCCATTAAAGAAACCACAGTAAAAAATTTCTCCAAAGCCAACTTCATGCTTCTGAAGACAGAAGTGGTGAACTTCATGACACCCATGCAGATGGACAATACAGTTACAACTGCTGAATCCTACACAAATGCACTCTATAAGCACTTACACGAGTGCATGGATCGTACTATCCCAAACAGACCAAGACGCTATACTCCAAAAAAAGAAAGCCAATCTGGTGGTCCCCTGCCATAAACAAACTGTACAACAGAAGGAAGAAACTGTTGCAAAAGAGAGTAAAATCCCATGAGTGGAGGAGCACCCTGGTCATCCTCAGTAAGAAGCTGAGATCCCTTATAAGATCCTCCAAAGCTAGCTACAAAAACAAAATCGCCACTAATTCCAAGGACAACCACAAAGCATTCTATAGCTATGTCAAGAATATCGATGGCAACACCCAGATCTGCTCTGAGTTATAGCACAAAGGCAAGAAAATTACAGAACCAACGATATTGCCAACATCCTGGCAGATAGGTTCAGTGTTAACTTTACCCCCCTCTCACCACCTAAAGGGTCCATATCTATACAGGAAGAATGCAGAGTACCTGTAATCACAACTATGCAGGTAAAAGCTGCACTCTCTAAAGCCAAAAACACAGCATTCATGGGACCGGACAACATCCCAGGCTGCGTTTTACATGAACTTTAGAACGAACCGGCTACCCACTTAAGCACCATGTTCAATAATAGCCTCACATCAGGCTTTGTGTCCACTGAATGGTGCACAGCAACAGTTATCCCACTCCACAAAGGGGGAGCCACCACTGATCCTGGGAACTATCAACTTATTAGCCTGATGAGCCTGGTCTGCAAGGCCATGGAAAGTATCATCATGGAACTCATAAACAAAGACATTGGTAATCTCCAAACTCTGAATCCCACCCAGTTCAGGTTTGTAAAAGGCAGAATGACTTCTTTGAGGCAGTCACCAAAGCCATAGATGAGGGTAAGGTGGTTCACACAGCCTATCATGACCTCGCCAAGGCTTTTAACACCATCCTCCATTCTGGAATTATAACTAAACTAGGTATAAATCCCTACGTCACAAAATGGGTTGCCAACTGGCTCACTGACAGAAGCCACACTGTAAAAGCTGCTGATTCCAAATCTGACCTCAAAGCAGAGACACGTGGAGTACCACAGGATTCCATCCTGGGACCTCTCCTGTTTGGTATCTACTTCTCTGAAGTACAGGCTAACACAGAAGGCTTCTGGCTAACGAAGTTCGCAGATGACTGCAAACTAGGAGCCATAGTCAAGTCCCCAAATGATGTGGACATCCTACAGAAGGGCCACTCTGAGACAGATGCCTGGTGTCAGAGCCATGGCCTCAAGCTCAATGCCAAAAAGTGCAGTGTGATCCTCTATGGTAAAAACTCTGTACCCATGAACTACCACATAGGCAGCAATCTACTTAACACTGAATGCGTGATAAGAGACCTCGGGACCCAGGTGGACAGTAGTCTCTCCTTTGATAGTCACATCGCCACAGTAGTCATGAAGTCCTTCTGCTTGGCACACCTCATCATAAAAGGGTTCTCATCCAGGAAAAAAAAGGTCATTGTTCCCCTCTACTCGACACTCATTAGACCCATTATAGAGTACAATGTCCTTTTTGGAATGTACCTCACAAGACATCTGCAGCAGCTAAAAAGGCCACAGAAGTACCTCACAAAGAGGATTACTGGCCTCAAACAAATGCCCTACACTGACCGCCTCAAAAAACTCCAGCTTTACTCTGTAGCATATCACCTGCTCTGAGGTGATCTTTGCCTAACATATAAAGCTATGTCAAACCCAGAGCTGTTGGTCATGCCACACCTAAAGAAATCCCAATCCCTCTGAGCTACATGTTCTAGGGACCTAAACCTTGTCATCACAATAAACAGGACATGCTGAAGGGATAGATTCCTGTCCCAGAGACTTCCCATACTCTGAAACAGGCTACCCATCTATGTCAAGCAAAGTTCTTCATTAGCACTCTTCAAGAAAAATCTTGATGAGTGGATGGGAAATAGGAAATATACCCGGGGATCACTTCTGTGTCTCTGCTCGACAGTGGCACAGGAAAATAACTTTCTTGGGTGGCGTAAGACAGGGAACCTTGTTGGGTAGGCTTACGTAGGCCCTTGGGCTGATAGCCTAGTACCTACCTATGAACTTTTGAACCTATAATATGTTCATCTTTGTTTATTGCAGATTTAGGAAAGAAAACTGGCAGATTAATGGACTGGTTGATGCTGGATTCTGACACCACCTTAGGAGGAAAGAATGGTTGGTTTGTAATGTTACTCAATCCCTATGAAAAAAAATCAAGTAGCACAGCTTAGAGGACAGTTCCTGAAATTCTGAAATTCCTCTAACAAAGGTAATGGATAGTTTTCCAGGTCAGAAATTTAAGCTCACATTTGCTGCTGGTTCAAAGGGGGAATAAATTAACACCTGCAGTACCAAATGTAAGTCCCATAGTAGAGTAAGGCCTTTACAGGGGGCTCTCAGCAGGACAATGCCTCTAAACAAAAAGGCATTACAAATCTTAACTGAAGCCAGGGAAGAATTCTCATATCCAATATGTTTGTGTCTTTTGGCTTTTCCCGGTTAGGGGTCGCCACAGCAGAACTCCGGTCCGCTAATAATTGGCAGTTGATTTTTACGTACCGGCATGCCAGGCCTGACGCACAACCTTCAATGAAGGTACGACCATTCACGCATGTCTCCACGCAGAAGACGCTCTAGCTGAGAATCTAACCAGACAGCGTCTTACTGTGAGGCGACAACGCTACTGCAGCACCACCACCGCAGGTCTATTCTCATATCCAATATGAAAGTTAGAAATTGCTACTAACTGAACTCTAATGGTTGAAGAGCTAGCGCCTTCATTAAAAAACTGTTGCCAAACTTGCTAAAATTTCAAGAACACTTTGTACAGGGGCTGAGAAGGGGATAATAGGTTTCTTATGTGCACAAAAAACAAACCTTTTCCATTTACTTCTGTAAAGTTTTCTTGTAGAAGCTTTATGGGAAGACAAAAGGATATGACTGACATGGGAAGACAGCATCAGTTGTCTGGCAAAGGAAGTGGAGAAATCATGCTGTTAGCTTAAGGTCTGAGATATCCAGAAGAATCATGCCTGTCAGGTGAGACAGGAGGTCTGGAATCAGATCCAGAATCCAAGGTGGGTAAGGTAGATGAGGCCAAAGAAAGGGGAATCAAATCTGACAAGACCAGTAAGGTGCAATGAGGATGCCGTTGCTCTTCAACCAGGCAGCTTTCCACAGAAATTTGGGAATTGGGGGATAAGCATAGAGGAGACCGGGGGGCCAATTATTGAGCAGAGCATCCCTCCATGATTTCCCCAGTGGGGGAATCAGGGCAAAGAAGCTTCTGCACTTGTCATTTTGGGGAGATGCAAAAAGATCGCAGCCAGGTAACCCCATTGATGGAAAATCATTTCTACCACTTTCATGTTGAGAGACACTTGTGAGGTAGCAGAATGAACCTGCTCAGTTTGTCTGCTATCACATTGGACTTTCCCATAATGTGCATTGTTATCAGAAAGTGGGTGGAGGACATCACCCATTGCCACACTCTGAGGGCTTCTTGACACAAGGGGTAAGCCCTGGTTCCTCCTTGTTTGTTGATGTACCAAACTACTGTCATGTTGTCCATCTGAATCACAACTATCCCAAAAGAAAGAGAGTCTTGGCTAGCCTGCAACACTAAAAGCACCACTCTCATTTACCGGACATTAATATGCATATTGGCCTCTTAACGGACCAAGTGCCTTGGACCATTTCCTCAGGAAGTGCCCCACCCAATCTGGGATGCGTTTGTAGTCGCTATGGACTTGGGCAGAGAGATAATAAAAGGATGTCCTGGTATAACCTGATCTGATGGAATCCACCAACAAAGGTACATTTTGCAAGCCTGAGGGATTCTTATTTGGCCTAGCATGTGTCGATAAAGACTCGACCATTGTGCTGCAAGCATCCATTCAAGAATTCTCATATGAAATCTTGCTAGAGGAACAAAAATTATGGCTGCTGGCATTTATCCTAAGGCTTGAAGAATCAATTGGGATGAGAGTGTGGTACTGTGAATTATCTTCCTGACCTGGAATCTGATAGTCTACACTTTTGAGGGAGGAAGAGAAGCTGTCACCAGTACCATGTTGAAGACTCTTCCTAAGAATGCCAGTGCCTGAGATGGTTCTAAATGAGATTTATTGTAATTTATTGTTATCCCCAGATGACAGCAAGTCTGGAGTACCTGATCTCTTGCTTTTATTCATAGATGCCTGGTCGGGGCTGTAATGAGCCAGTCATCTAACTACAGAAACACTTGGAATCCCTGCAGTCTCACGTGAGCTGCTACTACTGTCATGCATTTAGCGAACACCCTGGGGGCTGTCGTGAGGCCAAAGGGCAGTGCTCTGAACTGGTAATGACCATAGAGATACTTGCCATACACCTGTACACTCCAACACAGACACACACATCCAGACTTGCAATTCCCTAACTATCCACCCTTACAGAGGAAACTCACACATATGCATGCGCACATACACACACACACACACACACACACACACACACATATACAGTCATGCATCTTCATTCACGTCCCTACAAAAACACATGCAGACATCCACACAGTTACATATATGCACACATCCACATAAATACATATATACTAACACTCACCTCCTAACCACTCCATTTTGCTGAACTTGCCTGCTCTTCAAGTGGAATGAATGGGTGACCACTGCCTTTTGATGACATTCATTTTTCCTCGACCTATTGTAAAATTTTACTTGACATTAGCCATTCCTCCGGACTGCCTCATTAGTTTGCGGCTTCATCCATGCACTCTTTGTGATGAGGGGAAAACCTCAGTGGTGGAAAAGGCCATGAATCAGAAAGGCTTATTCAAACCTTGTAAGATAAGGTTTTTCCAAGACTTTCTGAACCCTAGAGATAGTGTTTATCTGTCACTGCATCCTGAGGATTTCCAGCTATCAAAGCTAATGCTAAAAGTTCAATTTGTTGTATTAGTACCTGTTAGTATTTACATACCTCTCAACTGTACAGATTTTCACTGTCCAGATTTTTGCCTCATATTTTTGGCCTGTTACTCATAAAATCGTGGTTTTCTATCAAATCACTGTCAAATCTTTGAGGACTGAAATCAGAAAATAATGATAGGCATTTGAGATTCAGACATTATTCCCTTCAGAAAATGTATGTTAATGTAAAACCTGTTATTCTATCAACTTTCTAAGTTTGCAAAAACAATATTTAAAAATTGTCCCTATTTTTGGCCCTTTGTCCCCCCATTATTTATGGCTTTGTCCAGATTTCTTGCTCTAACAGGCTGAGAGCTATGCTTAGTAACATTAAATGAATGGTGAACAGCTGAGATTTAATGATTCAGACATAATCAGAAACAGCCAGCCAGTGACTTTTTCTGGACTCCTCCAATTACCCTGAAAGCATATTTCATGTTTTTTTTTTGTTTTTTTTGTTTTTTGGTAGAAAGAAAGAAGAAAAGAGAAGGTAAATAAAAAAAATGGAAGTTTTAATGAGATGGTATTTAACACAGGCAAGAAGAAAGTATTTGTTGATTGCATTTGTCTGTAATCAATAACAAAATGATATAACCTGTTCACTATAACAAGATATTTTTTCTCCATGTTGCCAGACTTTATAGCAAAATATATAAGCATCTTTCAGATCTTAACCCACAGTATTCCAAACCTGGGAACAGAGCAGTAGCTATCAAAATTGGCACTGCAAGTGGGTGCCACATTAAGCTAGACTAAAGAGGAAAAACAATAAAAAATAAAAGAACAGCAAAACAAGCTCCTTAGATCTTCATTATTTTGATATACCTCCATTCGCTCATCTGAAAAACCACACAACTGTGATGCTGAAATTAATGAACAGAATGACAGACTGTGATCCTCAATGGCTGCTGGTAATGCATTGCCAGAACTCCACTGCCCCATTGCTGGTCAGGCCGTGCCCCCTAACAGCTAGTGCCTGGGCAGCTGTCCCTTTTGACTCACCCTAGCCACAGTTCACCCCAATAAATATACAGAGAGTAAAATATACTCTCACAGAAAATAAGTGAGCATATTGTGTATTTTATAACTGAAATATCCCAGCAGGTTACTGAAAATATAGACTTTTCAGCACTATGTAATGAAAGACTCCCTTCTCAAACGGTAATACCCTGAGGTACATTTCAAGTCTCTCATACCTTAGGATTTAATTACTCAGCTCCAGCTGTAACCAGTGGTTATAAACCAGTATCTCAAAACAACTTATCAGAAGAAAAACAGATTTGCTTACAAAAGACTAAAGAAAACTTGCTTCCTTCTAGCATACAGAGTAAATGAAACAAGTCCAGTTCTCTACAATAGCTTGAGCAAACATGTTTCATCTTTGCCAAAATTCTTCACAAAGGATTTAAAGAATACATCACTACTTACAGTCACTGAATACATTTTAATACTCACAGCTATGTGTAAGTTCTGCTTAACAGCTATTCAGAGCCGGGCCATGGTCAAATGTAGCACCAGGCAGGGTAACGTACTAGGCCTCCTCAGCCATACCAATATCCCATTACTTGGCTGTCTTTCCCCAGTTACTATAAAATGCTCCTCGGATCTATCAATGGGAATTCTATTTTCTTCTTTACTTTTACAATGAATTTAGACATTTGGATTTAAAACTTTTATTTCCCGTTTTACTGCAAAAGCATTGGCGGTCATTTGCTAAACAAAACAAAAAATGCTCAAACTGAAAACAGACTTAGCAAGAACAATAGTAAACTCTTTCCTCAACAGTTTCAGTATATTGAAAATGCATAAGACAACCCATTAAAATAGAACAGACCAGCTGGGATTGCAAATCAAAGAGCATATAGTGAAACACTATTTATCTGCTATGTGCAAGAATTCAAAAGATAAAAGTGTAATGCATTTGCTAACAGTCTGGAACAGCGCACTGAATGCAAGAGTCCCTTTTCAGGAACAGCCCAGGAGCGCTGTCTGGGAAAAGAACTCAAATCACCTAGAAGAAAAACAAAGCCAGAAAGAATCACACCCTGCACTGCAGGAAGCAGCTCACTAACAATTCATAACTTTACTCACCAGCACTAAGTGCCAGACAAACTGCTGTAGCCCAAACACATTGCATTTCACACCTACATGTCTTAGAAAAAACAAGTTAAATTAAAAATATCTTCATAGTTAAAATATTAACATCAAATATATAGGCTTCATGATGCCCAGTTTGTTCGCAGCCAAATAATAAACACACTGTCAATTGTGAGCAAAACAAAGAAACCAAGGATTATGCCCAAATGAAGCATGTCCAGGATACAACACTTGACATCTGACTCTGACTTCCATGTTTCTGCTGCAAGGGTACACACAAGCACAAACACATGAAAGTAACAATGTTTAAGTTGTCACAAGACCCATTGTCAGCTGTTCAAAAACAGTGTATTCCACATTTCCTCTATATAGCTCAGGGAAGTCTTCTCTCATAGGTTTTATCTTTATGCCAATGACAGTCATCCAAAACAAGAACAGCAGCCAAATGGGGTAATTGGGGAGTATGTAGAACATTTCCATTAACATTTATGAGGCCAGCATCAGGCCCTAGGTATCTGCCTAGGTCGCCTCATGGTAGATCCAGCTCTGCTTCTGTTTCAAGCTTAAGGAACATCTTCCAAACTTTATACTGAAGGTAGAACTTCTAGCTTGGTTCTCTCTTCAGACTTATCTTACTGGAAGACTGCTTAGCACACTTCTTCCTTGACCCAGGACTAATTCAGCACCTACCTATTTTTACAACCTTTATATTTCTCAAAATGCACCTGTTTTTGTTGAGACTTTTATGGTTGCATTGTCTTAGCCTTAAAGGTATAGTGCTCCCTAAGCTCAGCGGCCATTATGCCACATGACTCCCCCCCCCCGTGTACCTCAGTACATAGGCTATATACCTGGGACAGTCTATACACATTATAGGTTCATAGGTAGGTACTAGACTATTAGCCCTAGGGCCTATATAAGCCTAGCCAAATGGTACCCTGGCTTTTGCCACCCAAGAAAATTATTTTCCTGTGCCCCTGTCAAGCAGAGCCACAGAAGTGATTACCTGGGTGAATTTCCTATCTCTCATCCAATCATCAAGATTTTTCTTGAAGAGTGCTAATGAAGAGCTTTGTTTGATATAGATAGGTAGTTTGTTCCAGAGTATGGGAAGTCTCTGGGACAGGAATCTATCCCTCCAGCATGTTCTGTTTATTGTGGTGACAAGGTTTAGGTCCCTAGAGCATGTAGCTCAAAGGGATTGGGATTTCTTTAAGTGGAGCATGTCCAACAGCTCTAGGTTTGCCATAGCTTTGTATGTTAGGCAGAGATCGCCAGAGATCGGCAAATTCAACTTTCGATTATCTAATATAGACCTGATCTTTGTTAATCTCAGTTGTCCAATGAAGAGAGTTTTCAACAAAACCCAGACATTATGCCCTCCCAGATAAATCAAAGATTGAACTGTGTGCAAAATTCCTGTTAATTGCTACAAGATATTTGCAATGCAGTTTATATTTTCTCTGCAGACTGGTCCACAGACTGACTACAAAAATGTTTTGATAATAACATTCTACTTATTTCCAGCTTATTCTAAAGCTCTGACATAGACATTTGTACTACCTGTTCTATACATGAAAAGATGTCTAGAAAATACATACACAGAGAGAATGCTTTCCATTTCAGCTATGGATTTCAGCTTAGCTGCTGTGTAAACCACACCTCTGATCTTCAGGCCGTGTGCTTCAGCAAGGAAGAAAAACGTTTTACATAAAGAACTGACTCAGATGTATTTTTCAGTTTTTTGTTGTGCAAAATAAATATTAAACTTACAAAAAATTCCTTGCCAGTTGTCACCTATTTGCATAGCGTGAAAGAATATTTAAAGCCAGTTTTAATGTAGTGATTTCCAAATGTTGCCAGTATGCCAGATTTGTGGTGTAGTTATAGATCACCTGCAAGATTTCATGAGCTTAAAAAATAGTAACCTTATCAATGGTTAGTGCTGATGATTATTCACTGCAAATGTAATACTCTTGTTTTAATGACAGGACTTATTTTCCATGGTGCAAAATGCATTTTGCTGAGATTCTCAAACACAGGGAAAATGCATCTTATATGGTATTGAATAATTAATGTGTTTAGATGTTTTGACAAGACTGTTACAGGGTATTTACTATAAAAAGCAAATGAGCTGTGCATGAGTAAATTATAAAATACACATATGAGTGTATTCGCACACACCCACATGCACGCAAACATACTGGACTTTGTGACTCCACTCCCCCATATTGACTGGGATAATCTAAGGCTTATCCAAGTATCTTTGTGTTTTATCTTATATATGATCTTTAATGCCAAAGGCTAAATAAAGAAAATAAAAGTTCCTTATACCAGTTAATGCCCTTTAATGAGATTTTAACCACAAAACTTAATTACAAAAATGCACACAGAGAAGACTGTTAAGTTATTGGTAAACGAATCCAGGTATATTCAGGGTTGCCAGATTTCTGACAGGCCAGGTAGGGACAAAATAAAAAAAAGGTCTTTCACACTAAGTGAAGACCAAAAAAAAGGTCTTTAATGTGGAACATCGCAGTTCCACATTAAACACAAATAGCTCCGTGTTTGGCGATTTTTGATTGGCCCGTATGCCGGTATACAAGCCAATCAAAAAATCACACAGCGGACCCTCTTTTGTTCAATGTGGAACATCAGGCAGTTCCACATTAAACAGAAGTAGCTCCATTTTGTGATTTTTTTTTTGATTGGATTATATACTGGCCAATCAAAAAAAAAAAAAACAAAGTGGAGGCTGTTTTACCAAGATTTTAACTGGCAGTGTGGGACGCAGGATCAGGCTGCTGATCCTGGGGGACAGTCCCGCTCAAATAGGGACATCTGGCAACCCTAGCGTACATTCAAGATATCCATCCATCCACAAACCTTTTTCCCATTTTTGCACATGGGGTCAGAGAGTCACTTCAGCAGTGACAATAATCTAGAGCCAAGGTTTAATCCTCTGGGTGGCTAGTCCTGCCATCGTTGCTTATCCATACTATGCACACAAAAGCACACTCATACCTATGGCCAATTTAGGGTATTCAATCTGCCTTCTGGTACATTCAGGATATGTTTTCTCTAAAACAGTATGCATCTGTGTCTATAAAATGCAAAGTTTGTAAGTAGTAAACAGTAAATGAAAATGGTTTGTCTGTACTGAATAATGCACTAAAGAAAAAGAGCTGTTTTTGGTGTTCAAAGACCCTGGACTCTGCAGAGCACACTTTAAATTTATTTTTGCATTTCCAATGAGAACAAAACTGAGAGTCTTCAGACTTCCTGATAAAATGTGATTTTTGCAGACTGTATTTGTTGACAAAAAACAATAATTAGTTTGTAAAATATTTTATATTAATATTATTGTGGAACATTCTGGCCGCACAGAGGATGATGTCTGACCTATACAACACCAGAATATTAGATTATACAACTTGGCATGTTTACAGACAAGATTTTTAAAACAACATTATTGTCAATAGAAAGAAAATATGCAAGTGTAAATGTGCAGCTGCATGAGATTCTCTTTTGGCAAGAACTGATATGTCTGAATTAACATTTCACTTATTATTGTAAGGTGAACATCCCATGAAAACTAGAATCAGCAGTAGATTTAATTAAGCAGTATTCAAGAGGAACAAGGTTGCTCATACACTAAATACAGTTATTTTCCAACATTATTTCACAGGATGGAGACATAAAGATAAGACAGGCATGTCTCCAGAACCCATGCTAAAGGTAATGGCCTACTAATTATAGGTGATGCTTCACTGACCTATGAGTGGAGTGAAAAATAGTCACATGGTTTGACACGTGATGAAGACAAAAGGCTAAGGATGTCATCACTGTTACACAGTTGAACAAGTAACAAAGGATTACAATATGCAAAATCTATTGTTTCTGTTATTTATTAGCTAGAGTTTAAATCTAAGCATGTAAACAATGATAAGCTAAGTTATATGGCTGAAATATTTAATGCTACAAAGTTTTTGTGTTTATATAAAAACAAGTGGAAGATTCAAATTATGTGGGTCAGAAGATTTAAGTATTGCTCCCTGACTGATGATTGACTGATAATGTGATGCATAAGGGATTAAGTATTTTGTAGTGTATAGTAAGATCAAGTAAAGGTGTTTATTTTGAGTCAGGAAACCATAAACAGAAGTCATGTTCTTACCATAACATTCCATCTGTGTTGTTGATCTTCATTCATTCATGATGGATGGGTCTTGGTTCCGTCCTCAGAACTGACTCACGTGATATAAAAAGCTTGTGCCAACCAAAAACTCTCGAGCTAAGGTTACCCATAGTGCTCATCTCCTCAGATTGAGTTTGCCCGTAAGGATAAGAAAGTGGAGGCTTTGTTTGAGCAAATGCCCTATCATGTAACCAGGACCAAATCCGAACCTCCAGGAGTCTTTTGGAGGGGGTAGGAGGGTGGGATGTCATGAATGAATGAAGATCAACAACACAGATGAAATGTTATGGTAAGAACATAACTTCTTTATCTGATGTTGTTAATCTTCATTCATTCATGATGGATGGGACAGAGTCCCTAGCTTCTTTGTATCCTGGAAGCCCCTATGGAAAGATATTCCTGAGCACCACTGAGCCAAAGGATGCTCTTCCCCTGGAGACCATATCCAATTTGTAATAAGTGATAAAGGTATGAGGGGTACCCCAAGTGGCTGCTGCGCAAATGTCATCCATAGCATTTCACTGCAGGGTGTAGTGTGCAAGGTGAGAAGCAGTACATGCTTGGTGAGGGTGGTAAAGAGCCACGAAAAGCCACTGAAGTAGCAACTGATCTGGTTCAATGCACCTTGATTTTAGTTGTTAAATGCATTTGACTTTGTTGATAGACAAAGAAGATGCAGTCTCTCAACCATTTCACCAAAGTAACTTTGGAAACTGATTTTCCCAACTTGGGTGCTGAAAAAGACAGGAAAAAATGGTCAGATTTTCAGAAAGATTTAGTCCTGTCTAAGTAGAAACTTAATTGTTTATGTACATCCAATAAATGCAAGCAATATTCTTCTTTATTAAAAAAGTTTGGGAAGAAAACTGGCAGATCGATGGGGTGATTAATATTTAACTCTGAGACAACCTTGGGTAGAAAGGAGGGGTTAGTCCGAAGAGATACTCTCTCTCTTTGTGAAAAACTATGTAAGGATGTTTTATGCAAAAAGCCTGTAATTCTGATATTCTTCTCGCCGAGGTAATGGCTACCAAGAATAAAGTCTTCCAGGACAAGAATTTTATATCGCAAGTGGCAGCAGACTCAAAGGGATGATGAGTCAAAGTTTGTAGGACCAGCGATAAAAACAAGGTTCAATGAGCTCTTTGAAGGGCGGTTTTATTTGCATGACTCCTTTCAAGAAACTTCTACAGAGATGGTGGGATATTAAAGAGGAATATTGGAAACCATTATGGAAGTTTGAGATAGCTGCTAAATGGACTTGGATCATAGAAGCTAAAGCTCCTGAATGGAGTAAGGTTGATAAATACTCCAACATTGAATTAATGGGAGCTAGAAAGGGGTCCAGTCCTTTTTCTCAAGACCAAAGCACAAATCTGTTCCATTTACTATAATAAATTTTTCTGGTGGATGGTTTATGGGAATCCAGAAGTATTTTTCGTACAGGGGAAGATAGGTTATCTTGCCTGGCAATTACTGGAAGTGGAGTTACCAAGCTGTCATCTTGAGGCTCGATAGGTTTGGATGGATTAGCCCCTGTGGGTGCGACAGTAGTCCTGGAGTTGGACCCAGAGTCCATGGGCAGTGAACCAGGTGAGGCAAAAGGAAAGGAAACCAGGCTTGTCAAGGCCAATAGGGTGCAATGAGGATTACTTTGCTTCTCAACAGAAGTGCTTTCTTTAGAAATTGTGGAATCAGAGAGGGAAGGCATAAAGCAGCCCCAGGGCCAATCATATACTAGAGCATACCTTGGGGACTCCCTGAGGGGGGATTAGGGCAAAGTAGCTGCTGCATTTGTGGTTGGTGGGAGACATGAATAGATTGCAGCAAGGCTGACCCCAGTGACGGAAAATCTCCGTCGCTACTTTGGGATCGAGAGACCACTCATGTGGCAGGAGAATGCATCTGCTCAGTTTGTCCACAATCACGTTGGAGTTTTCAGGAATGTGTATTGCCACCAGAAAGCGATTGGAGGCTATTGTCTATTGCCATACTCTCATGGTTTCCCGACACAATGGGTAGGATCTGGTTCCCCCCTGTTTGTTGATATACCAGACAACCAACATATTGTCCGAATGGATAGTAATTCTCCCCGATGGGAGGGCAGATTGGAATGCTTGTAATGCCAGAAGCACTGCCCTCAGTTCTAGGACATTGATATGCAAATTGACCTCTAAAGAGGACCAAGTGTCTTGGACTGTCTTTCCCTGAAAATGCCCCCCACCCCCACCCCATCAGGGATGCGTCTGTGGTCACTACGGTTTGGGCTGAGAGGGTGAGAAGGGATAACTCCATAATTCCATTTCTGGCTTCATCCACCAATTCAGATCCTGCTTGGAGTGGTTCGTTATGTGGATTGGGTGAGACATGGGATGTGTTAATAGGGACGACTGTGACACTAGCAGCCATTGTAGTAATCTCATGTGGAGTCTTGTTAGAGGAACTATAGTAATCATTGCTGCCATTGATCCTAGCAGTTGAAGGAATGAACAAGCTAGGACTTTGTCCTGAGAGAGTATCACTCAGAGTTGAGATCTTAGTCTGTGAAGCCTGTGAAGAGGAAGAGCAACAAGGCAAGACCTCGTGTTGAATGCCACTCCTATGAATTCTAGGCTTTGAGTAGGTACTAGTTTCGACTTCTCTTCATTAACTGAGATCCCTAAGAGCCATGCTAGCTGTAGTGTGTAGTGCAAGGTGAGAAGCAGTAGATGCTTGGTGGGGGTGGCAAGGAGCCAATAGTCCAGATATGGAAATACCCATAATCCTTGCAGTCTCAAGTTAGCTGTTTCTACTGCCATACATTTGGTGAACACAATGGGGGCTGTGGAGAGACCAAAGGGCAGTGCTCGAAACTGGTAGTGATTGGCTCCCAGTCAGAAGTGGAGATATCTTCTGGAGCATTTGTCCATTTTTATATGGTAATACACATCCTGGAGATTTATCAAGCACATCTAGTCATCTTTTTTTCAGAAATGGGAGGATAGACTGAACTGTGACCATTCGGAATTTCGTCTGTCTGATGAACTTATTTAGAATGCTGAGGTCCAAAATTGGCCTCCAGTCCCCTGTCTTTTTTGGCATGAAAAATAACCTTGAGTAAAATCCGGATTCTATCTGGTCTGGTGGAACAGTTTGGATGACTCTTTTTTGGAGCAGCTTTCGAATTTCTTGTGCTGCTATGTCCCTCTGACTAGGTGGAACATCGGGGATTCACTTTTGCGGCCTTGGGTAAAGTTCGAAGTGGATGTGATAACATCTGGTAATTATCTTCTGCACCCAGGAATCTGTTGTTATTGAGTGCCAGGCTAAGTGCTGCAGAGAGAATCGTCCCCCAACTGCTTCCAGAGGCAAGCAATCGGGCCGCTGTTCAGGAGCTATGGTAGGGCTGACCAGAAAAAGAATCTCTGGACCCCTGGTTACACGGGCCCCCTCTGCCTAGGGGGCATCTTCATGATGAGTTCCCCCCTGCCCAGGGGGGGAAAACTCACCATGTGTGTCATGGAAAGGCCCTTGTGATTTCCTGAACCACATCTTTCCACTTCTCTGATTCCTAGTGTAGGGTTGTTGGGGAGTGGAAAATACCTCTCAACCTCTTAGAGCAAAACATCTGGACAAAGCCAAAAATGATGGGGCGACAAATAGGGACAGATTTTAAATATTGCTCTTACAAACTTAGAAAGTTGATATAATAATAGGTTTTGCATTAGCATGAATTTTCTGAAGGATGTGGAGTCTTAAACTCAAATGTTTGTCATTATTTAATTACTTCAATCCTCAGCTATTTGCCAGAAAAGTACAGATTTTAGGAGGAACACACCAAAAATATGAGGCAAAAATCTGGACAATCTGTGAAAATCTGTACAGTTGAGAGGTATGGCACTACACCCACAGCAGATAGGATCTTGCCATCTTTCTCACACCTGGCTAGTATGTCTTTAACTTTTGGACTGAAGAGAGAGGAAGCATCAATGGGAGTGTTGACGAAGAAAGACTTGAAAGGGTTCACAAAGTTGCAAAAGTGCATCCAGGTGTGACATCTTGTGACAATGCCTGCACCCACTGCTCTGGCTGCCTCTTCAGTTGTATGTGCAATCAATCGTATGGTCAAGTTAGATATGGATTCCAGGGTGGCAAGCTGTGAAACAACTTTGACATGTACCTCATCAGACACTGCTCCTGCTAAGGTTCCTGAGAGTTCTGTGATCAGGTCCCTTTGGAGAAGGGTAAAATGTGCCAAGTAATTCACTGACTGTATGGCAAAGGTCGTTGAAGCATAAACCCACTTCCCTAGTCTGTCCATCTTCCGAGACTCTCTGTTTGGAGGATGGATAGCAGGACTCTTCTCTGCAAGTTCTTTCCTTATGGCTGCCACCACCACCATAGCATCTACTGCCAAACCTTTGGACCAATGGGGCTAATCCTCTGGAGGGGAGAGTATTTTGTCCAGTCTCTGGGGGATTGGCTCAAGTGGTGTCAGATGCCTTCTGGGTGCTGCATGATGAGCTTGACGAACTCATCTGTAGGTGAAGTCACCCTGAAAGTAGAAGGTCAGGCACGGAAAAGCTGCAAGAATACAGATTCCTCTGAGGAAGGGTTGATAGACATCCAGTCACCCCTCTGTTTCAAGATATCCAGTATGTCTCCAAAGGAGACATCTTCAGGGGGTGACCATGGGGAACCTTCCCCCTCATTTAATCTGTATCTTTGGTGAGAGATTCCTCAGGGGAATCAATGTGCATCCTCCTGCACAATCTCTTATGGGGTGGCTCTTCAGGGCGAAGGTCTGAAGAGGACTCTGAAGAGAGGGTGCCCTGCAGTAGGGTATCTTTCTGCTCCCCTGCCCGATGCTCCAGATTGTCGCAGCTGTGAACCAGAGGACATGTATATATGACATTCCTGCGAAAAAGGAACCAACTGCAACCTGCTGAGGTGAGTGCCCTCTCCATAACCTAGAAGGCAGGCCCATCTGAAGAGGGATGGGAGCCTGGAACCAAAAATGACAACCTCAGAACTGGGGTCACACCCCACTCAGATGAGCCTCCCTCCAGGAAAGTAACCGCAAGAGTACTAGGAGCTGCTAAAGCAACCAGAACCATAGACTGCGCTGCAGAAAAATCATTGCTGTACTAGGGGTCACAGTGCTGACACACCAATCATGGTCTTGAGGATGGGTTGGCTCTGACTGAGCCATGGTCCACAGGGTAGGTTCTGGAACCATGGTAAGATCTACCAGTGGAACCAAAGAAGCTGGAACTGGGATAGGCATTGGCATTGAGGGCTCCAAGACCTGCGGAGAGGTTGAAGAAGGAATATAGGTTGGAGTCTGTGGAGAAAAACCTTCAGCTCCAGGTGGGAGGGAGGTCCTAGATGGAGTTGGGATGCCTCTGGCTGCTAGGAGTTGGTCCACAAGTCTCACTACATCAAGCTCTAAAAGGTTCCTGATGGAACGGGTTGATATCCCCGATGGAGACTGAGGTCAGTCAAGGAATGGACTTAGCTGCTGTCCAACAAAGGGGTCAATGGATGGGGAATATCAGGTCCTAGCTAGTATCTAGACCTTTGGCACCATGGCCGGAAAAGCAGAAGGTTGTGATGATGGGGGGGAGTGACCAGTTTTAAGGGAGAAGCTATTGTTGGTACTGTCCGTAATCAAGTACAGCACCATGGCTGGAGTTTTAGGCTCCTGTGCCGAGGTAGTTGTCAGAGTCATTTTGACATGTTTAGTTTTTGGATCCGTATAAACCTGGGTCTTAGTAGTGTTTGGATCCTGGGACTGAGGAGATGATGGGACTGAATGGCTCCTCTTTTTACATCTCTTTTTTAGGAGGGGTTGAAACCTCCACCACAGATAAAGCCTCCAAGAAAGGGGTTTTCAAGACACCCTTTAAGATTAGTTTGTTTTTGCTCAGCTAAGGTGCGGGCACTAAAGCCCTTATAGAGTTCACATGGAGGTTAAACCTTCAAATGTGGTACTCCTAGGTAATAACCGCAGGAGAGATGCCCATTGGAGTTTGGCATCTTCCTGCCACATTTGTCACACTGTTTAAATCCAGTAGTGCCCTTCTTGTCAGCCATTATCAAAAATACAATTAACAACAATTTAACAGCAGTTAAACAGCAATTAAATAACAATGTAATATCCTGTCTGGTGGCTAGGGATACACAAGCACCCACATAGAAGAAGGAAAGACTTTTTTTTTTTTTTTTTTGTGATTTACCAACAATGGCAAATAGAAAAATACCCAAAGGGTAAAGGCAAGGGAAGAAGAGAATACCAACAATGGTATTTAGAATACCGAAAGGTAAAGGAAGGGAGGGGCCTGTGCCAACAATGGTATGAAGAAATACCAACAAAGTAAAAGAAGAAGAAAAATTATGCACACAGAAGGGGAAATTATCTCTGACTATAAACGACTAAGATAAAAGAAGGATTATAGAAGAATACAAGGCTAAATATTCAAAATATTGAGAAAAATAGAGCATTTAGCTTGAGAGCTGGCCTGACACATCTTGAAACTCTATGCGGCAAACAAGATCTGAGGAGATGAGGATGGGGCACTATGGGTAACCTTAGCTCAAGAGTTTTTGACTGGCGTGAGCTTGTTATATCAGACAAATCGGTTCTGAGGAAGGAAACGAGACTCATCTATCATGAATGAATGAAGATTAACAACATCAGATAATAAGATATGTACTTAACATAATGTTCCATCTGTGTCATCCATTTTTATTCTTCCTAAAAACTGTCAAGTTCCTCCATTACTCATAATGCATCAACCCCAACATACCTCAAATCTTGTCTGCTGGTTGACATAAAGTAAGAAGTACTAAAAAAAATTCATGACAGAAGCTGGAGCTCAACATGAAGGATAGTTGTGTCCTTATAAGCACTTGTTCTTCCAGATATCAGCTGTGAAAAAGGTTGGGGTTGGTGGGTGGGAAGTTGAGGAAGAATGAAAATGGACAACACAGATGGACCATTATGGTAAGTACATAATTTTTTTTATCTGATGCTGTCAATTTTTATTGATTCCTCAATAGCTTGGACAGAATCCCCAGCTGCCTAAAATCCTGGCTGGACTCTAAGGAAGGATTTTCCTGAGCACAGTTAAGCCAAAAGCTGCTCTTCCCCTTCAGACCAGATCCAATTTGTAATGAGTGATAAAGGTATGAGGATTGGCCCAGGTTGCAGCCATACATGTCATCCATGGAAACCCTAAATAGAAACACTGAAGAAGTTGTCCTGGACCTAGCTGAATGGCCCCTTAAAGGTTTTGGTAAGGTTAGACCCAACTTGCTGTAGACAAATGATATGCAATCCATCAGCCATCTGGCTAAAGTTAACCTTTACAACAAATATGCCCAATATAGAATCTGCAAAGGACACAAACAATTGATCTGTCTTCCTAATTTCTTTTGTTTTATGTTAGTAAAAATGTAATTGGCTGTGAACATCTACTAAATGCACCATATGTTCATCTTTGTTTATTGCAGATTTAGGAAAGAAAACAGGCAGATTAATGGACTGGTTGATGCTGGATTCTGACACCACCTTAGGAGGAAAGAAGGGTTGGTTTGTAAAGTTACTCAATCCCTATGAAAAAATCAAGTAGCAAAGCTTAGAGGACAATTCCTGAAATTCTGAAATTCCTCTATCAGAGGAAATGGATAGTTTTCTAGGTCAGAAATTTAAGCTCACATTTGCTGCTGGTTCAAAGGGGGAATAAATTAAGGCCTGCAGTACCAACTGTAAGTCCCATGGTAGAGTAAGGCCTTTACAGGGGACTCTCAGCAGGAGAGTGCCTCTAAAAAAAGGCATTACAAAGCTTAGTTGAAGCCAGGGAAGAATTCTCATATCCAATATGAAAGTTAGAAATTGCTACTAACTGAACTCTAATGGTTGAAGAGCTAGCTCCTTCATTAAAAACTGTTGCCAAACTTGCTAAAAATTCAAGAACACTTTGTACAGGGGCTGAGAAGGGGTTAATATGTTTCTGATGTGTTCAAAAAACAAACCTTTTCCAGTTACTTCTGTAAAGTTTTCTTGTAGAAGCTTTATGGGAAGACAAAAGGATATGACTGACAGGGGAAGACAGCATCAGTTGTCTGGCAAAGGAAGTGGAGAAACCATGCTGTTAGCATAAGATTTGAGATATCCAGAAGAATCATGCCTGTCAGGTGAGACAGGAGGTCTGGAATCAGATCCAGAATCCAAGGTGGATAAGGTAGATGAGGCCAAAGAAAGGGGAATCAAATCTGACAAGGCCAGTAAGGTGCAATGAGGATGACTTTGCTCTTCAACCGGGCAGCTTTCCACAGAAATTTGGGAATTTGGGGATAAGCATAGAGGAGATCGGTGGGGCCAAGCATTGAGCAGAGCATCCCTCCGTGATTCCCCCAGTGGGGGATCAGGGCAAAGAAGCTGCTGCACTTGTCATTTTGGGGAGATGCAAAAAGATCACTGCAAGGTAACCCCATTGATGGAAAATCATTTCTACCACTTTCATGTTGAGAGACCGCTTGTGAAGTAGAAGAATGGACCTGCTCAGTTTGTCTGCTATCACATTGGACTTTCCCATAATGTGCATTGTTATCAGAAAGCGGGTGGAGGACATCACCCATTGCCACACTCTGAGGGCTTCTTGATACAAGGGGTAAGCACTGGCTCCTCCTTGTTTGTTGATGTACCAAACTACTGACATGTTGTCCATCTGAATCACAACTATCCCAAAAGAGAGAGAGTCTTGGATAGCCTGCAACACTAAGAGCACCACTCTCATTTACAGGACATTAATATGCATATTGGCCTCTTAATGGACCAAGTGCCTTGGACCGTTTCCTCAGGAAGTGCCCCCACCCAATCTGGGATGCGTTTGTAGTCGCTATGGCCTTGGGCTGAGAGATAATGAAAGGATGCCCTGGTATAACCTGATCTCATGGAATCCACCACCAAAGGTACATTTTGCAAGCCTGAGGGATTCTTATTTGGCCTAACATGCGTCGATAAAGACTTGACCATTGTGCTGCTAGCATCCATTCAAGAATTCTCATATGAAATCTTGCTAGAGGAACAAAAATTATGGCTGCTGGCATTTATCCTAAGGCTTGAAGAATCAATTGGGATGAGAGTGTGGTACTGTGACGTATCTTCCTGACCTGGAATCTGATAGTCTGCACTTTTGAGGGAGGAAGAGAAGCTTTCACCAATACCATGTTGAAAACTGTTCCTATGAATGCCAATGCCTGAGATGGTTCTAAATGAGATTTGTTGTAATTTATTGTTATCCCCAGATGGGAGCAAGTCTGAGTACCTGATCTCTTGCTATTACTAGTAGACGCCTGGTCAGGGCTGTAATGAGCCAGTCATCTAACTACAGAAACACTTGGAATCCCTGCAGTCTCAAGTGAGCTCCTACGACTGTCATGGATTTGGCAAACACCCTGGGGGCTGTGGTGAGGCCAAAGGGCAGTGCTCTGAACTGGTAATGACTGGCTCCCAGCTGGTAGCATAAATACTTTCTGAATTGTCTGTTCATATGTATGTGATAGTACACATCCTGAAGGTCTATCAAGCACATTCAGCCATCCTTGTACAAAAAGGGCAGAATGGACTGAACCATGACCACCTGAAACTTTGTGTGTCGAACTGACTTATTCAAGTTGCTGAGATCCAAAATTGGTCACCAGTCCCTTGTTTTCTTTGGCACTAAAAAGAACCTTGAGTAAGTTCCAGATTCTATCTGGTCTGGTGGGACCTCTTGGATGACTCTTTTTTTCTAGCAGCTTTCGTATTTCTGTTGCTGCTGCTTTCCTTTGACAGGGTGGAACACTGGGAAACGTTGATACAGAATGAGGTGGAAGGGAAAATATAACCTCTAAATATCATTCTCTGCACCAATGTATGTTTTGTGATGTCTAGCCAGGCTCTCTGGTGCAGGGATAATCATCCCCCGATTGTCTCCAGAGGGGGACAATCAGTCCTCCTTTCAGAAGCACTTGTAGGGTCTGTCAGAGAAGGAATCTCTGGACCTCTGGTTCTGCAGGCCTCATCTGCATCCATTCGAGATCCCCCCTCTACCCCTGGGGGAACTATATCCATGTGGATCTTGGAAAGGACCCAGGGACTTCCTAAACCATATTTTTCAGCCACTTTGTTGATTCCTAGAAAAGGCTCTTTGAGGGGTCAAAAACATACTACCACTGCAGAGAGGGTCTTTCCATCTTTCTCACACCTGGAGAGTGTGTCCTTACCTTTAAGGCCAAACAACGAACTGCAGTAAAAAGGTGCATTGATGAATGAGGTCTTGAAGGGCTCTGCAAAATCAAACAAGTGCATCCAGGCGGGTCTCCTAATGGGAATACCTGAACCCGCCACCCATGAGGTGACTTCAGCTGCATGAGAGACAAGCTTCATGGACAAATTACAAATGGATTGTAGGGTCGCCAGCAGTAGTGATCCAAGAAAGAAATTTTGACAGTTCCTTAATCAAATCCCTTTGTAGTCTTGTAATGTGTGCCAAGTAGTTCAGTGACCTAAGGGCAAATGTTGGTGAAGCATACACATGCTTCTCAAATCTGTCCAAAGCCCTAGACTCCCTGTTAGGGGGATGGACAGAAGAACTCTGCTCAGCAAGTTCCTTCTTAGTGGCCACAGCCACAACCATAGCATCTACAGGCACTCCTTTGCTCCAAAACTCCCTTCCTATAGGTGGTGCCAGAATCCAATCTGGTCTTTTGGGGACTGGCTCAACTGCATCTGGCTTCTTCCATGCCCACCTAGAGATCAAGTCAATGAGCTCATCAGTGGGTGAAGTTACCCAGGAGGTAGATGGACCAGAACCAAAGGCCTCCAGGAATACCGATTTCTCTGTGGAAGAGTTATCGGCTGACCACAACCACCTCTCTGCTTAAGGATCTGAAGGATAAGTCAGAATAAGATGTCTTCAGATTGTGATCTCAGGGACCCTTTCCCTTCATCAAAATCAGTATTTTCTGTGGCAGACTCTTGAGGGGGGAGGGGGTCCAAGTGACTCCTCTTGCACTTCATTTTCCTAGGGACTTCCTCGGTGGGATGCTTCAATGAAGTGTCAGAAGAGGTTGTAATACCCTGCTGGGTAGCCTGGGGACTTTCAGCTAGCCATCCCTGTGGTGTAGAATGATGTGACTCAAGGCACATAGACACCTGGTATCCAGAGGGAAGACACAAGGGGGGAGAGATTGTCTGTCTTGCCGAAGCAGAGAAAACTTTCTCCACCACCTCAAAAGCAGAACGCTCCAGGGAAAAAGCAGCCAATGGAGCCAAAAAGCCATGTTTCTGCCCCATTGGCTCCATATGCCCCAAGGGCATTCCACCTGAGGCAGAGGTTGGAGCCAAGCTGTCCAGTGCTGAAGCTCTGAGATGCGGAGATGACTGTGACAACTTTGGAGTTAACTCTAATGCCTCAGATCTGACAAGGACGTTATGGCTCCTAGAGTCATCTGGCTCTGAAACCGTCACAACCAGAGAGCTTAGAGACATTCTCAGAGCCAAAGATACAAATATCTTTGTAACCAATCCATATGGTCTTGGGAAACTCAGAAGCAATGGTTCTGAAACAGATGGACGGATCAGAGAAGGACGTGAGAGTCGTGGAGTAGTGCAAACTATGGCTTCCTGACCTGAAAGGATAGAAGCCAGGAGAACTCCCCTCTGTATCTGCACCGAGAGAAATCTCATCATTCTGTCCACATCAGCTTCAGTCAGACTTCTGTAAGAATGAGAGGAAGTAGGGATGGGGACTTAGAGTGCCAGCATTTCATAAAAGGAGAAGGTAATTTGGAAGGTACCAGATGTATACTTGGCGAATATCTGGCTCTGGGTAAAGGCGTGAGATCCGAAAAGCTTGGATCTGAGGAGGCGGTTGTCAGATCCAGTGCCGGTAGGACAATGGCAGCCTTCAGATCCAATTTATATTTCTTCTTTGGCGGCTACATGGATGAAGGAGTTGAGGACCCTGAAGGTTTAGGACACTTAGTGGAAGGCTCCTTTGATTTTGATTTAGGGGGTTGAGTCCCAGCAATAGCCTCAGAGAAGGATGTAAGCAGTAACCCTTTCAAAAGAAGCTTATTTTTCCTGTCCGCAACAGCATGCAGATTAAAGTTCTTACAGATAGAACAGTTTACCTGAAGATGGTCCAGGCCCAAGCAATAAACACATAAAGCATGTGCATCTGACAAGGGTAACTTGTGCCCACATTTCTGGCATTTCTTAAAGCCAGATAGACTGCTTTCACCTTTTTCGGACATAACTCTAAAAGACAGGAAGACCAAAGATATACATTTTTTGTTTGTTTATTTGAATGATTATTTTTTCAACAGGAAAAGTTAATAATAGAAAAGGATAAACTTATACTAACAATGTTATGAATACATAACACCAAATGTGTAAGGCAACAGAAAAGAAAGAAGAAAGGGATGGAGGCCTACCAACAATGGTAAGCAGAATTACACCAAAAAACTTGTATAAAATACTGGGAGGTTAAAGGCAGTGAACAAATCACAGAAATAAGTAATATAAAGAATTACAGCAATAGAAAAATGTGAAAAAATTCTGAACTCATCTGCCAAGCAAAAATGCCTGAGAGCTCAAAGTGACCACATCTAAACATGAAAGTGGCAAACAAGATCTGAAGTATGATAGGGGTTGGTGCATTATGGGGGAGGGAGAAGCTCGGGAGCATTTTGGTGACCACTAAGTAACAGCCAAGCCAGACCCGATGGTCAGATCTGAACCCAACTGTTGGGGAATGAATAAAATTGACAACATCACATGAATATTTTCAAGGTTTATATAAAATTGACATACGTTCTGCAAAAGGATTTCAACGCAGTTAAAATTTTGGGTAAACCTATGAAGACCTTCAATCATGTAGAGGATAGTAACCAAGAAAACTGGTAATTGCTTCTTACTGATGGTAGCCAGTATATTGCCACTATATCCATAACACTTTATGCATATGTATATGTGTGTGAATTTTCACAAAACAGTTGTTTTTTCTTGAAATTACAGGTGCGTTATTAGGCTTACATTCTAAAGGCAGATCTCATATTCATATTTTTCTTGCATGAGTTTGTTAATGTGTTCTTAGTAATTCTCAAAATATTTTGATGAAAATATGAGTAAAATAGGACTAGTTGATTAAATAAGTATGGCTAGTAAATTAATTAACTGGTTAATCAGAGACAAATGGAAAATACTTGCAAAAAGTTTAAAAAATAATGAAATGCACATTAAAATTATGAAACAAATGCAGCAGGACTAATAGTGCATCAGCATAAATTACACTTTTGTCAGATAAAGGTACAGCTGCACTGAGAAAAGCCTCATTAATGCCTCATTACCATGCCTCTGAATCAAACAGCTGTCAGACTTGGCCACATTGGTGTTCTTCCTAGTGGCCCATATATTGTGTTAAAAAAGCACCACCTACATGATAGCATACACTCACATATATAAACATACATTCAGCATACATACACAACACACCCACATCCATTCATCCACAAAACAACCCCTTCATATTAGCTCACAATCATGGAGATACTAACCTTATACCAACACACTCCAAAACACCCACATTCATTCATCCACAAACAACCCCCTCACACTAGCTCACAATCATGGAGATACTAACCATACACCTGCATGCTCCAACACACCCACATCCATTCATCCACAAACAACCCCCTCACACTAGCTCACAATCATGGAGACACTAACCATACACTTGCACGCTCCAACACACCCACATCTATTCATCCACAAACAACCCCCTCACACTAGCTCACAATCATGGAGATACTAACCATACACCTGCACGCTCCAACACACCCACATCCATTCATCCACAAACAACCCCCTCACACTAGCTCACAATCATGGAGATACTAACCATACACCTGCATGCTTCAACACACCCATATCCATTCATCGACAAACAACCCCCTCACACTAGCTCACAATCATGGAGATACTAACCATACACCTGCACGCTCCAACACACCCACATCCATTCATCCACAAACAACCCCCTCACACTAGCTCACAATCATGGAGATACTAACCATACACATGCATGCTCCAACACACCCACATCCATTCATCCACAAACAACCCCCTCACACTAGCTCACAATCATGGAGATACTAACCATACACCTGCACGCTCCAACACACCCACATCCATTCATCCACAAACAACCTCCTCACACTAGCTCACAATCGTGGAGATACTTGCCATACACCTGTACACTCCAACACAGACACACACATCCAGACTTGCAATTCCCTATCTATCCACCCTTACAGAGAAAACTCAGGCAGACTCAAACTCACACATATACGTGCGCGCAGACACATAACACACACACACACACACACACACACACACACACACACACACACACACACACACACACACACACACACACAGTCATGTAGCTTCATTCATGTCCCTACAAAAACACATGCAGACATCCACACAATTACATATATGCAAACATCCACATAAATACATATATACTAACACTCACCTCCTAACCACTCCATTTTGCTGAACTTGCCTGCTCTTCAAGTGGAATGAATGGGTGACCACCGCCTTTTGATGACATTCATTTCTTCTCGACCTATTGTAAAATTTTACTTGACACTAGCCATTCCCCCAGACTGCCTCATTAGTTTACGGCTTCATCCATGGCACCACTCTTTGTGATGAGGGGAAAACCTCAGTGGTGGAAAAGGCCATGAATCAGAAAGGCTTATTCAAACCTTGTAAGATAAGGTTTTTCCAAGACTTTCTGTACCCTAGAGATAGTGTTTATCTGTCACTGCATCCTGAGGATTTTCAGCTATCAAAGCTAATGCTAAAAGTTCATTTTGTTGTATTAGTACCTGTTAGTATTTACATACCTCTCAACTGTACAGATTTCCACAGTGTCCAGATTTTTGCCTCATATTTTTTGGCCTGTTACTCATAAAATTGTGGTTTTCTATCAAATCACTGCCAGATCTTTGAGGACTGAAATCAAAAAATAATGATAGGCATTTGAGATTCAGACATTATTCCCTTCAGAAAATTCATGTTAATGTAAAACCTGTTATTCTATCAACTTTCTAAGTTTGCAAAACCAATATTTAAAAATTGTCCCTATTTTTGGCCCTTTGTCCCCCCATTATTTATGGCTTTGTCCAGATTTCTTGCTCTAAGAGGCTGAGAGCTATGCTTAGTAACAACATTAAATGAATGGTGAATAGTGTATCCTATAACTGCTGGATTTAGAATTTAGAAGAATAAGCATTTCACTGGAACAGCTGAGATTTAATGATTCAGACATAATCAGAAACAGCCAGCCAGTGACTTTTTCTAGACTCCTCCAATTACCCTGAAAGCATATTTCATGTTTTTTTTTCTTTTTTTCTTCTTGTTTTTTTTTTTTTTTTGGTAGAAAGAAAGAAGAAAAGAGAAGGTAAATAAAAAAAATGGAAGTTTTTAATGAGATGGTATTTAACACAGGCAAGAAGAAAGTATTTGTTGATTGCATTTGTCTGTAATCAATAACAAAATGATATAACCTGTTCACTTAGCTATAACAAGATATTTTTCTCCATGTTGCCAGACTTTATAGCAAAATATATAAGCATCTTTCAGATCTTAACCCACAGTATTCCAAACCTGGGAACAGAGCAGTAGCTATCAAAATTGGCACTGCAAGTGGGTGCCACATTAAGCTAGACTAAAGAGGAAAAACAATAAAAAATAAAAGAACAGCAAAACAAGCTCCTTAGCTCTTCATTATTTTGATATACCTCCATTCGCTCATCTGAAAAACCACACAACTGTGATGCTGAAATTAATGAACAGAATGACAGACTGTGATCCTCAATGGCTGCTGGTAATGCATTGCCAGAACTCCACTGCCCCATTGCTGGTCAGGCCGTGCCCCCTAACAGCTAGTGCCTGGGCAGCTGTCCCTTTTGACTCACCCTAGCCACAGTTCACCAAAATAAATATACAGAGAGTAAAATATACTCTCACAGAAAATAAGTGAGCATATTGTATATTTTATAAAAGAAATATCCCAGCAGGTTACTGAAAATATAGACTTTTCAGCACTATGTAATGAAAGACTCCCTTCTCAAACGGTAATACCCTGAGGTACTTTTCAAGTCTCACATACCTTAGGATTTAATTACTCAGCTCCAGCTGTAACCAGTGATTATAAACCAGTATCTCAAAACAACTTATCAGAAGAAAAACAGGTTTGCTTACAAAAGACAAAAGACTAAAGAAAACTTGCTTCCTTCTAGCATACAGAGTAAATGAAACAAGTCCAGTTCTCTACAACAGCTTGAGCAAACACATTTCATCTTTGCCAAACTTCTTCACAAAGGATTTAAAGAATACATCATTACTTACAGTCACTGAATACATTTTAATACTCACAGCTATGTGTAAGTTCTGCTTAACAGCTCCCTTGTATTCAGAGCCGGACCGTGGTCAAATGTAGCACCAGGCAGGGTAATGTACTAGGCCTCCTCAGCCATACCAATATCCCATTACTTGGCTGACTTTCCCCAGTTACTATAAAATGCTCTTCGGATCTATCAATGGGAATTCTATTTTCTTCTTTACTTTTACAATGAATATAGACATTTGGATTTAAAACTTTTATTTCCCATTTTACTGCAAAAGCATTGGCGGTCATTTGCTAAACAAAACAAAAAATGCTCAAACTGAAAACAGACTTAGCAAGAACAACAGTAAACTCTTTCCTCAACAGTTTCAGTATATTGAAAATGCATCTGACAACCTATTAAAATAGAACAGACCAGCTGGGATTGCAAATCAAAGAGCATATAGTGAAATTTATCTGCTATGTGCAAGAATTCAAAAGATAAAAGTGTAATGCATTTGTTAACAGTCTGGAACAGCCCACTGAATGCAAGAGTCCCTTTTCAGGAACAGCCCAGGAGCACTGTCTAGTAAAAGAACTCAAATCACCTAGAAGACAAACAAAGGCAGACAGAATCACACCCTGCACTGCAGGAAGCAGCTCAATAACAATTCATAGCTTTACTCACCAGCACTAAGTGCCAGACAAACTGCTGTAGCCCAAACACATTGCATTTCACACCTACATGTCTTAGAAAAACAGTTAAAAAAAAAAATAAAAAATTTAACAAAAACAAAAACATAATATATGATGCCCAGTTTGTTCACAGCCAAATAATAAACACTGTCATTTGTGAGCAAATCAAAGAAACCAAAGATCATGCCCAAATGAAGCATGTCCAGGATACAACACTTGACATCTGACTTCCATGTTTCTGCTGCAAGGGTACACACAAACACACACATAAATGTAACAATGTTTAAGCTGTCACAAGACCCACTGGCAGCTGTTCAAAAACAGTGTAGTTCACATTTCCTCTATATAGCTCAGGGAAGTCTTCTCTCATAGTTTTTATCTTTATGCCAATGACAGTCATCAAAAACAAGAACAGCAGCCAAATGGGGTAATTGAGGAGTATGTAGAACATTTTAATTAACATTTATGAGGCCAGCATCAGGCCCTAGGTATCTGCCTAGGTCACCTCATGATAGATCCAGCTCTGCTTCTGTTTCAAGCTTCAGGAACATCTTCCAAACTTTATAGTGAAGGGAGAACTTCTAGCTTGGTTCTCTCTTCAAACTTATCTTCCTGGCCTTGGCCCAGGACTAATTCAGTACCTGCCTATTTTCACAACCTTTATATTTCCCAAAATGCACCTGTTTTTGTTAAGACTTTTCTGGTTGCATTGTCTTAGCCTTAAAGGTATAGTGTTTCCTAAGCTCAGCAGCCATTATGCCACATGACCCCCCCCCCATGTACCTTAGTACATAGGCTATATACCTGGGACAGTCTATACACATTATAGGTTCATAGGTTCATAGGTTGGTACTAGGCTATTAGCCCTAGGGCCTATATAAGCCTAGCCAAACGGTACCCTGGCTTTTGCCACCCAAGAAAAATATTTTCCTGTGCCCCTGTCAAGTAGAGCCACAGAAGTGATCACCTGGGTGAATTTCCCATCTCCCATCCAATCATCAAGATTTTTGTTGAAGTGTGCTAATGAGGAGCTTTGTTTGATATATATAGGTAGTTTATTCCAGAGTATGGGAAGTCTCTGGGACAGGAATCTATCCCTCCACCATGTTCTGTTTATTGTGGTGACAAAGCTTAGGTCCCTAGAGCATGTAGCTCAAAGGGATTGGGATTTCTTTAAGTGGAGCATGTCCAACAGCTCTGGGTTTGACACAGCTTTGATTGTTATGCAGAGATTACCGCTGAGTAGGTGATATGCGACAGAGTAAAGCTGGAGTTTTTTGAGACGGTCTGCATAGGGCATCTGTTTGAGACCAGTATTCCTCTTTGTGAGGTATTTCTGCAGCCTTTCCAGTTGTTGTAGATGTCTTGTGAGGTACATACCAAAAAGGGCGTTGTACTCTATAATGGGTCTAATGAGTGATGAGTAGAGGGGAACAATGGCCTCTTTTTTCCTGGATGAGAAACCTTTTGTGATGAGGTGTGCCATGTAGAAGGATTTCCTGACTACTGTGTCCATGTGATTATCAAAAGAGAGACTACTGCCCACCTCTGTCCCAAGGTCTCATCACACTTTCAGTGTTAAGTAGACTACTGCCTATGTGGTAGTTCATGGGTACAAAGTTTTTACCAAAAGGGATGACAATGTACTTTTTGGCATTGAGCTTGAGGCCATGGCTTTAACACCAGGCATCTGTCTCAGTGAGGCCCTTTTCTAGGATGTCCACATCATTAGGAGTTTTGATTATGGCTCCTAGTTTGCAGTCATCTGCAGACTTTGTTAGCCAAAGACCTTCTGTGTTATCCTGTACTTAAGAGAAGTAGATATCAAACAAGAGTGGACCTAGGACTGAACCCTGTGGTACTCCACTTGTCACTGGTCTGAAGTTGGATTTAGAGTCTGCTGCTTTCACAGTGTGGGTTCTGTCAGTGAGCCAGGTGGCAACCCATATTGTGACATAGGGATGTGGACCACATTACCCTCATCTACGGCTTTGGTGACCACTTCAAAGAAGTCTATCAGGTTTAGGAGACATGATCTACCTTTTACAAACCCGAACTGGGTAGGGTCCAGAGTTTGGAGATTACCAATGTCATTGTTTATAAGTTCCATAATGATACATTCCATAGCCTTGCAGATCAGGCTCGTCAGGCTAATGGGATGGTCGTTCCCGGGGTCCGTGGTGGCTCCCCCTTTGTGGATTGGGAAAAGCGTTGCTGTGTGCCATTCAGTGGGCTCAAAGCCTGAGGTGAGGCTATGATTGAACATGTTACTTAGGTGGGGTGCCAGTTTGTTCTGTAGTTCATGTAGAACGCAGCCTGGGATGTTGTCAGGTCCCGTGGATGCTGTGTTCTTGGCTTTGAAGAGTGCATTTTTTACCTGTGCAGTTGTAATTACAGGAACTTTGCATTCTATCAGTATAGAGATGGGCCCTTTAGGGGCTGAGAGAGGGGTAAAGTTAGCACTGAACCTCTCTGACAGGATGTTGGCAATATCAGCTGTTTCTGTATATTTAGTGTCATTGTGCTGTAACTCAGAGCAGATCTGAGTGTTGCCACTGAGATTCTTGACATAGCTATAGAATGCTTTGTGGTTGTCTTTAGAATCAGTGGCAATTTTGTTTCTGTAACTAGCGTTGTAGGATTTTATGAGGGATCTCAGCTTATTACTGAGGCTGACCACGGAGTTCCTCCAATCATGGGATTTTACTCTTTTTTTGCAACAATTTCTTTCTTCTGTTGTAGAGTTTGTTTATGGCAGGAGACCACCAGATTGACTTCTTTTTTTTGGAGGATAGCATCTTGGTTCTTTTAGGGATTGCACGATCCATGCACTCGTGTAAGTGCTTATAAAGTGCATTTGTATAGGATTCAGCAGTCTGTCAGCATGGGTGTTGTGAAGTTTGCCACTTCTGTCTTAAGAAGCGTGAAGTTGGCTATGGAGAAATTTTTTACGGTGGCTTCCCTAATGGGGGGTGGGGTGGGATGTGGATATCTAGGGTGATTAGCTTGTAGTCAGATCTGACCAACAAGGAATTAACCTCTGGTGTGGAACACCGGTTGCCCATGTTGGTAATGACCAGGTCTAGGATATTGCTGCCCCTAGTGGGGGTGTGGATAAGTTGATCCAAGGTATTGGAATTTATGAATTCCAGAAAACGTTGAGCACAAGAGTTGTTACATAAATAGTTTTCCCAGTTAATGGTGGGGTTGTTGAAATCACCCATTATTAGGGTGTTAGGTTGTAACCTAATATTTTCCAGTGTATCAAGAAATGAGGAGTGGGAATCCTGGGGCATGGTGGGTGATCTGTAGCAAGCTACAATTTGGATTGCGGTCTTGCCCATGAGTTAGTTGCACTTGGATAATCTCGGATGCATTATGCTAAGCAACTAGCCTGGATGTGTGGATGCCCTTAATGAATATGGACACGCCTCCACCTTTAGTGTTTCGGTCTAGGTTAGGTGGCCGAAATGTGTGGTATGAATTATAGCCTGGTAATGCAGGGGTGCTCTCTGGAGCCTTGAACCAGGTCTCTGTCACTGCACAGATGTTGATGTTCTCCATTTTAAGGAGTGCCTCAAGTGAGTGCATTTTGAGGCTTAGACTTCTAGCATTAAGTAGCATTACCCTCAGATTTTGCTTGCTTGTACCTGTTTCAGTGGTGAATTTGTCATTTGAACCTTGCCTAAAAAAGGCACTATAGTATTGGCAAGAGCCTTAGCCAGTATCTGGAATCCAAAGGGTGACAGGTGCAGGCCGTCTCTAGCAAAGCATTATGGTTTGACAATAATGTCATCCCAGGCAGACAGGTACTGGATCCCTTTAGAATGACAGCAGAAGCTTAGCCAATTGTTGATGTCAATAATTTTGTCCTTGTATTGTGGTATAATTCTGGGTGATGGCAGGATGCTACTCAGGGCTAGGGTCACACCTGCCTGGGCTACAAGATCGGAGAGCTCCTCCATGTCTTTTTTCATGTAGTCCAGATAGGTACGTCTCGGGTAATTCACACCAACATGGACATTGACAGAGTCATATTTGTACTTGTTGTGGAGTGACCTGAGTGCATGCATTATGTGGTGGATCATGACACCTGACAGGCAGTTGACAGTAACTTTCTCCTTGTTTAGCCTGGTGAGTGGAACATCAGTGTGCCTGACTATAGAGTCACCTATGACTAGAGTGTTGGGTACGTTGTTATGCCTTATGGGCTGTGGTTGAGTGGCAGACTGAGTTTGTGGGCTATGTGATATTTGGGTTGTGTTGGGGGGGTGGAGGTTGCATTTCTGCTTTGGAGGTCCCTGTTGCTTGGGTAGATTTTTAATGAGAGCCTTCGCAAATGTAGGTGCGTGTTTTGGGTTTCTATGTGTGTGTTTTGGTGGTGTAGGTTTTGAGGGACTATGTGATGAGTGTGGTGTGGAGCAAGTGTTTACCTTCGCCTCTTGACTGTCTAGTCCAGTCTTGGTTGAAGAGAGCTTTGCTTCCAGTCTGGCTATATAAGTGCATCTCTCACAGGTTGTAGTGCTGGGTGGTAGGAGGAGAGTGCTGTCTGTGAACATGAGGCAACTGCTGCATTGCCCCAAGATGCCCAGATTCATCAGGTAGACAGAATAAAACACTGGGAGATGACCCTTAGACATGCCTGGATAGATGCTTATTTATTAAGTACTAAAAACTGTTTTCCTCTAGACAAGTGAGGAAAGTTGAGTGCTGTAGTAATTTTTAGCTTATTTAGTACTTACAATGCGTTCTGAACAAGTGCTGAGCTCGAAGAAACAGATTTGAGTGCTGAAACTAGAAAACTGGCCAGTTCTATGAAACAAAATTAAGCTAGAAGGCTTCCCTCCAACACAGAAAGGTTTGGGGGCTCAGAAGCTTAGAAACAGTCCTGGATACAGCAAATCTGTATTTGGACTAGACAACTTACAGGAAAGGCAGGAAACAAGCTTAGAATTTTTTTTTTTTTTTTGTGGAAAGGGGAAAGGAGGAGCAGAAACTAACTGGGTTGGCCTTCTCAAATGTTCTCCCTGGATTAGGTAGAATGAGGTAATGACACTAAACTGGGAGGAGTGTCCCAGATCAAATTTACAGTAGGGGCGGGCAACTGCAAAGCCATCAAGTATAAAAACAGCATACCAAGAGGGAGGGAGGGTAGGAAACAAAAATCTGAAAAAACAAACCCAACCAGATGCTTAACAATTGTAGAAAATTTCTAGTTAATACCTCACACACAGTGAAACTAGCTAGAAAAGTATATGCAGACAATAGAAGTGCTATAAATAACTTGTAAAAATAAGCAAAAGAAAACAGGATACTTAATGTTATATATATCACAGATTCGTTGGCTCAGAGCCCTTCCGCCAATTATCTCAGTGTGAAATGGAAGAAACACTCACAAGTTAACTTCTTAAGTAACAAAGATGAAACCTGAAACAACTTAAAAAAAAAGCTTGAAGGAACCAATGAGGTGCTTACTCCAAGCCATAGTCCAGGCAACCCCAAATCAGCCAATGACCATAAACAATTCTCTCTCACTGAAATGCTATACTGGCTTTGGCTACACTATGATGGCCTGGAACATGTGCTCAGACGCACAGCCTCTACTAACAAACAACTAGGCCCAAAACACAAGCCTGAATATGGACAATGCTACACTGCCCACACTACTTAGGTAGAAAAAAAACTGCAGAAATGTTAAAGTAGATAAAGAATCAAGGAGACTCTAGTGAATGCTTTTAACGCAAACAAGTTATATGATACACTCCTTAGCAGGAAATCAGAACAAACACACCAAACCAGATGCTTAACAATTGTAGAAAAATTCTAGTTAATACCTCACACACAGTGAAATTAGCTAGAAAAGTATATGCAGACAATAGAAGTGCTATAAATAACTTGTAAAAATAAGCCAAAAAAAAAGGACACAATGTTATACATATCACAGATTCGGTGGCTCAGAGCCCTTCCTCTGATTATCTCAGTGTGAAATAACATTAAGGTGACTGTGACTTGGATGATGGTTAAAATTGAATATCTGGAGGTTAATGACCAATAAAAAAAGCTTAGAAGTACTGTATTTATGCCTTTAAACTGTTGAAGAAGGGCATGTCAGAATCCTCAAGGGCAGCACACATAAATGTGCAGAACTGGTGGTTAATGGTACCACATTCACCAAGCCTGTCAATACAGCAAAATGTTAACAGACAAATTCAATTCTAAATTTACCCCTCCCACCTCAACCCAACCCTCCCAAAGAAATACCTTCAAACATAACTCTTCCAACTATAACTAGGGAGCATCTACTGGCTGTGCTTTCCTCAATGGGAACTGATAACATCCAGGGATACATTCAGAGAGTCTAAAACATGATTTATCAGGACCCCTGGAGTCACTATTTAACTGTAGTCTTAAAACGGTTTCATGCCACGAGAATGGAGGACTGTGACAGTCATCCCATTCATAGGGGAGAACATTCAACATATCCTAGAAACTACAGACCCATTAATTTAGCTAGTCTTATTTGCAAAGCCATGGAAAGAATTCTCATAGAAATTATCAACAAAAACATAGGAGGCCTCCACATTGGATCCATCCAAGTCTGGACTTCTCAAAGGAAAGTCATGCTTACTGATCCTGGAGGAATTATTTAAAAAAGTCACTAAGGCAATGGATAAGGGGAGCGTGATGCATACTACCTATCTAGATCTGGCTAAAGCCTTTGATACAGTACTCCATTAAAGCATTGTCAACAAGCTTATGGAACAAGGCATAAACTCCTTTATAACATGCTGGATAGCTAGCTGGCTCACAGATAGGTCCTCAGAGTTTAGCATCAGTAAAGCCACCTCCACAAAGAGGTACTGGTCACCAATGGAGTCCCTCAGGGCTCTGTGCTCAGCCCATTCCTGTTTGGCATCTACTTCTTGGAGGTCAAAGGCAATGTCAAAGGCCACTGCCTGATCAAGTTTGCAGATGACTGCAAACTGGGACCAGCCAATGAATTCCTCCAAGGTGATAACAACCTTCAGGAAGGTCTAACACAGACAAATACTGGGTGCCAAAGCCATGACTTAAAGCTCAGTGCAAAGAAATGCATTATATTTCCTTTTCATGAAGTCAGCCATCCCAGGTAATTACGTCATCAGTAAAACACTACTAAAAGCTGATTCACTAGCAGGGATCTGGGAACTCGTGTAGATAGTAACTTACCCTTCGACCAACATTTCCAAGGTGGGAAGAAAATCTTTCTATATTGCTCAACTTATAAGTAAGGGCATGACATCCAGGTCAAAGAGGTTATTGTACCACTGTACTCAGTCCTCGTCAGGCCCATCATAGACTATAATACTCCTTTGATATGTACCTGACCAGATAACCACAGCAACTGGAGTGCCCACAAAGATTCCTTGCAACACTGATCACCTCAAAGCCATGTCTCTTTACTCTGTATCTTATAGACTACTGACAGGTGATCTTTGCCTGGCATACCTGTACCCTGCTTTGACAAACTTTCTGCACACTTGCAAAAGAAACAGCATCAGAAGTACTAAATTTGGCATGTGACATAAATAGGAATATTGGAAAGACAGGTACTGTATGTTTTCCAGAGAAAATGGTGCCCCATCCATGAGAAGTAGAGTTCCTCCCAAACTCTACTTAAGGACAAATTGGACCAATGGATAACACCAAAGCTTGGGATGAATTTGTAATAATAGCTTACTAGGCCTAAAAAGGCCTTAACCTGCTTTTTAGTTGCTGGCATGGGCTACTTCTGAACTGCCTCTCCTTATTCAGTGTGTTGTCTCATTCTCCTTCTGCCTATTATGTATCCAGATAGTGGGGTTTTGCCCTGCATAACTTGCATTTTACTGGATTAGTTGTCAGTCCAGCTTGGTATAAGAGTTAAAAATTATTTGAGCCTCAGAGACCTGGATTTCTTAATTTTCTAAGAATATAACCGGTTGGTTGCAGCATATCTGGTATGGGGTCATAGACTCTTGTCCATCAGCCTCTGGAATGTTGCAGATTATGTTTGAAGGCCCAAAGAAAGGATTCATTAGTGAAAGAGCTCATCAGGTATAGAGAATGACATCCCTTCCTCAAATTCTACAGTCAATGGAAATTGTTAGTAGCCTTCAGTTAGGCCTAAACTGGAGAGAAGCCTAGCCTTACCCAGTTTTTCAGTCATTTGTCCAACTGACATAACGGTTAAGGTCTTTGCATCCTATGCACAAGGCAAAAGGTTTGACTCTGACCTTCAGTCAATGCCTGTATAGAGCTTACATTTTCTCCATGTCTCTGTCAGGGTTCCTCCTATGTCTCAAAAACATGCTGAGCATTTCCATCTCAAAGTCATCCAAGAATGGAGTTGTGGACAGCAGTACTGACTCTAAATGGTGCCCATAGGGGGAAGAGTTGTATAGCCCAATTGCTTTGGGCATCACCTTTGGTGCACAGTATCCTCAAGAGAGAAGAACACAAATCCCAGACTGCACATTGCATCATGGCTAGCCACTGAACAGTGTAAAAAAACTGTCTGTAGTTGATTTAGTCATGTTGATTAATGTCATCAAATGGACATGGGTATTTGCTAGTGATATGTGAGTTGAGTACCCAGCTTACTTCAACCTATGCCAGGGGCTCATGCTAATGGTGGAAGGGGTATATGTGCACCTATTGGCCAGTGTGTGCCCACCATAAATCCCACCAGCCCTGAGTCAATAAGTTACTGGCCAGCTGGTGTCCAGTTGCCAACTTGGGTTAACTGGGATAGTGCTGTTGAGTGAAAGCCGGACGTAAAACAAATCGATCTGCCAAACATGAACTAAGAATTGCTACACTCAGTATAGGTTCACTGACAGGATGGAGCTTGGAAGTGGATGACATGATGGTAAGGAAGAGGCTGGCCATCCTATGTATCCAGGAGACAAGATAGAAGGGCAGTACATAAAAGCCACTTGGCTTGGGATTCAGAGTCTACTAGTCATTAGGAGGACAGGCTAGAAATGGTGTGGGAATTGTGGTGAGGGAAAGGCTTCTGCAAGCAGTGAGGAATGTCTTCAGAATTAGTGACAGACTCATAGCAATCAGACTCCAGTGTAAGGATAAGGTACTATTCATAATCTCAGGCTATGCTCCACAGCAGCGTTGTGATAGGGAATAAAAGAGCATATTTAGACAGCATAACAGGTGACCTGAATGCACATATTGGGACAAACAGAAAAGGATATGAGGATTTCCTTAATCCACATGGATGAGGCAACAGGAATAAAGAAGAAGAGGCCATTCTAGACCTCTGTCTGGCAAATGGCTTGATGGTAGCCAACACATAGTTCAGCAAGAAAGACAGTCACAAGATCACAGAGAGGAGGGGTAAACATGCAACTCAGGTAGAATTCTTCCAAGTAAGGAAATGGCACTGATGTAGAATCAGTGATTACAAAGTCAAACTCAGTGAAATACTTGTCCCACAACATAACTCACTGGTTGCCACAATGTGCTGCAAGCAGTGATTAGAGAAGTGTCTAAGATCAACAGAGACTAGGCTGAAGACTTGGAAGTTGACTGGAGAGAAAGCACAGAAGTTCAGGGAAATACTTAGGGCTCTAGCACCTCAGAAAGAAAAGGAAATAGGAGTTGAAGAAGAATGGCAGTAGCTGAAAACAGCATGTGTGAGGACTACAGAACAGATATGTGTCCAACCCAGGTATGGAAATAAGGTACCTAAGGAACACTGATGGTAGAATGCAGATGTCCAGAAATTCATCAAAAGAAAGACTGTAAGAAAAAGTAGGAGACTGAAAAGACACTCCAGGCTAACAAGGAATGTTGGTTGGCTAACAAATAACCTAAGAGGAGTTGCAAAAGCAAAGAACAAGATATTAGAGGTGCTCTACCAGCTTCTAGGAAAGTGACTAGGGAGTTGGCACTAAGAAACTCTATCAGGTTGCAAGAACAAGACAGAAAGATATCAGTAATTCAGCCAAGTCATCATTTTTGTCAGTATTTTGATTTAAATTGGAGATTTTGGCCTTTATCTGACTTTCTGCTCTGATGTAGCAGGGACAAACATAGGACTTTGTTCAGCTTTTATTGTCCCTTTCCTTTCAGCATAAGATTTGTCTGTTTCTTCCTTAGTTTCGACAGCCATTTATCTTAATAGTTTTAACTGTAGTTCCTTATCTGTCAATTTCTACATTAGTGTCTTTCATTTTTTAAACACCTGGTACCTTTTGGCAAGACTTACTATTTCATTTATCTTTCATCCAAGAGCCAAATCTTATCCCCTTTTTTGTCTTCTGATTCTATACTCTTTTCTTTATGGAAACTATATATTTCTGGCAGTATCTTTGGTAGAACCCTTTTCCAACATAACTTTTATAGTTGTTTAAAATGGGAAAGTGTTGGCAGATTATTATATCATATCTTAATTTAAGCACTAGAGCTTCAGGCTGCAACACTTTAACTAAGGCAATACGCACTTCTGCTTGTTTTATAGAGTATTCTCTATTGCATCCATGCGGACATCTCTGCAATTTTCTACTTCAAGTTATGTTATGCTTGAAATGTCTTGTGCTTTAACTAATCCAATCCCCTTTGAGTCTCGCGTGCTCTGCAATTCTTTTCCCTCAACCACAATATTCAAGTTGAGTGTAATGGTAATTTGTTGAGGAATATCTTGTTTGTGTCTTTCGGCTTTTCCCAGTTAGGGGTCGCCACAGCGGAACTCCGGTCCGCTAATGATTGGCAGTAGATTTTTACGTACTGGCTTGCCGGGCCTAACGCACAACCTTCAACGAAGGAACGCTCATACACGCATGTCGCTACACAGAAGACGCTCCAACTGAGAATCAAACGGGCAACATCTAACTGTGAGGCAACAACGCTACCGCAGCACCACCACCCCTAGAAAAAAGCAAACCTATATATTTTTTTTTTTGCTATGGACTTTGCAGTGGTTCTTTGTAAGGGTACTACATCAGATGCATGAGAAAATTTCTGTTGCATAATCAATAGTTAAAACAATATTTCCTCCTTTATCCACCATCCTCCAATGTGTCTTCAAAAAGTTCTTCTAGGATTTCAAGATTGCCCTGTTTTCTCTTTAACTGATCCATATCTTTCAGGGAAGATAAGTCTCTTTACCAGTCCATTGCTGCTGTCCTCCATTTCTCTTTCATAAGCCAAAAGGTAAAATCTCCTTCTGTCTGCTCTCAACATTGTCTGGTTTGTCACCTTCCAAATGACTTGCCTTTATAAGTAATATTTGCTAGTAGATACATGTGAATCTCCAAACACAGTTTAGGCAAATGCACCAAAATTAAAAGATCACCGAAACCACCTTCAGTGAACATTAAAAGAATGTTTGCTTGGAATTATATATACCAACTCCGAGGTCACACAACAGTGATGGTAAAGGCAATCTCCACTGTCAGAGAAAGTAGTTTCAGTGAACTGCTTTTGAATTTTTTTTTTTTTTGCATTTGACAAAATTACCTTTGTTAACCTGACATGCCCCCTTGTTGGTGAGGGGTTCTTTATTTAATTATCTCTATTGCTTCAGTTAAGGATCCAGCCTAACCTTCTATTAACAGCTTGTGCATGGATTATATCCATAGCATTTTGCTGTGCAAACTCTCCATTTTCTCTCTCCCTTTCCACATTTTGTAATTGATTGACTTCCATTTGAATCACTATGATACAATAAGCTCTTGACTGTAACCATTGCTTCTGCCTTTGCGTGCATATACAGTGCATGCGTGTGTGTGTGTGTGTGTGTGTGTGTGTGTGTGTGTGTGTGTGTGTGTGTGTGTGTGTGTGTGTGTGTGTGTGTGTGTGCATGTGTGTGTATTGCTTCCAGTACCATGGCAGCCTGGTATATAAATCCCTTCCAAGTAACCTGAAGTGATGCAGAGTACATAATTTTTACTGCCACCCGTTTCTCAAATTCAATAATGCTGGTGGCTTTCATTTTAACCTGGCATACATACTGAGTGCAAAGTCTTCCATCACTATATATGCAATTAAGCCATCAAAAACCTCTTCCTGGGTGTTTCCTGTTATACCAGCCATAATTTGCTTCTGTAACTATGTACCTTAACAATAAATTGCCTTGGCTAACCAGTAGATGACTGCTTGTCTACCTAATGTGCTCTGTCCTGACAATTCAGTAAAATAACAACAATTGTAATCTCTTTAATCCACCCTTGCATGAATATAATGGGGTCTTATTCTTCCACTTCTTTGGCTAAGCCAGTAGCCCTTACATCTTCTTACATCTACTGTGGCTCTGCAGAGCTTCACATTTGGCTACCATCTCCTCTGTGATTTGTTTAGGTTCCTTTAATTCAGATTCTATGTGCTGGACAGCATTTTCCAAATAGTCTTTCTGCTCTCTTACTACAATTGCAGTTTCCTCTGATACAGCAACCTCGGGTCTCAAATCTGCTGACTCTGCTCTAAGGAACACCATCTCAGCTACTAGGCTCTGAAAGCGTTTTGAGAATTTCATCAATTTTTCCCCCATATTTCCAAAAATTTTCCAAAAATATAACTACTCAGTCAGATTATGGCACTGTTGCTATCTTACCTCCACAAAATGTATACCGGATTTTCATTTTAACTATTTTACTCCTAATGGCAGCATTTGTTGGCAAACCAAATGCATCTAGGCAGTAGTCTTCTTACTCAGATTAAGACTGATCCTAATTTATCTTCTTTTAACATATGCTATTTCTTCATGCTTCCTTCTATTGTCCTTCCTTAACATACTGAATCCAAGTAAACCTATTCCCTATTGCTACATCCTGTAGTCCATGTTTGCATTAGTTCTGCAGCATCACTAGTGCCAGTCATAAGCACAATCCATAGCTGGATTATTACATTACCTCAGCATGTGGCACTGCTAACCATCATCCCCCAATCTCTCTTCTTCTTCACCTCATTATCCTTAACTCACCATCTCCCATTATGCTGCTATTGCTGCTACTGTGTTGCACAGAGATGAACCCTCCTCTGCCTTACATTGTTAGACACCCATTTCTAGTTCCATATGACAAATGTTCTAATAACTTCAAATGGTTGTCTAATAATGTGAGCCCTCCTCTGCCTCACATTCTTAGACACACATTTCTAGTTCCATATGACAAATGTTTTAATAACTTCTTTCAATACTTGTTTTATTTCCACATTTGTATGTATGTCATTTCTGAAACATAATCCATGAGTCCTCCCTGCTATTTCACTACTAACCTCAGCTCTCATCTCCAGTCTTTTAACCATTTACCAATATCCTTTGTTTTATTTTCCTAACCCTACCTGCAGTTAGCATTGTCCACACTCCAATAAGACTTCCAAGCTTCTCACTTTAGTACAGATCTTCCCTAGCTTTATTTATATCTTGCAATGTCATTTGCATGTCAACATTCATATTAAATTATGGGGAAATAGTCCTTTACTAACAGGCTTTGCAGGAAATGAACACCTATCTCTAGTGTCTGGACTGTTGTGGTATTCACTCATGCCAGCAACTCTACCTCCCTCCTTTCCACAAATCAATATCATCTTGTAATATAATCTCTCAATATTGACATTCCCCAGAAGCTTTTACATTTGCTTTTGTTTACATCAACTATTTGATCATAATCCATTTCTACAGAACTTGCCTCAACATAACCGTCTTTAGTTTCCCTCCCCTAAGCTTCTAGATATCCTTTTTCTGGTCATTCTTATTTATTATTATCAAGCCTTCTTCAGTATTCATAGCTTCCTAAATTCTCCTTTTTCTCCTTTTTGATGACCAAGAAACCTACAGCATTTATTTTTTTTTCCTTTTAACTGCAATTCTATTTTTCTTCTATTTCTCTACCTTGGTCTGCTTCCTACACTGTTCTCTTAGTTGCTTCACCATGACTGCATTTCCTTTTTTGGCCTTGATAACCCTATTTTCCCACCATACATTCTCATCATTCATCCACTGAATTCCACTACGAGACTTGCCAATTCTCTGCTCCCCCCTCCAGAGTAAGCCATGCTCTCCTAAGCTACCTGATATTTTCCTCCAACTGGGTGAGGCTATTAGAGATCATGCAACCTATTCCCTTCCACCACTTCATGAGCCATACTCCAGTCCCATGCCTCAGTTATTTCCATCTTCCCCCCAAGCTCAACCTACTTCCTCTATGCACCTCGCCCACTGTCAAGCTATTAATTCCCTCTTCTGCTTAACAGGAAGGTTCCCCTTCAAATACAGTATGTATAAATCAGATTAGCAGTAAAAATGAATGAATGCCATAAGTTGGTAAATATATTAAAAATGAGACATCATTTAGAAGTTATTACATTGCACCAAAGACAATCTAATCTGCAATGCAAGACTAAACAAAGAAAAATAATCTTGCAGAGGGATACCAGGATTAAGTCTTTCATATCAAAACCTAAGATCAGAGAAGTCGATAAGAGATAGCACCTTTCGTGGTACCTAAATACATACATTCATTTACTAGAAAAGTCTAAAAGGTAATGTTTACTGAAAGCATGCAAGCTGTTTTGTACAAGACAAGAACAGACAGCAATTATTATAAGTAGGAACATAGGCTATAGCAAGCATCTTAGCATGGACAATCTAAATTTTAGGTTAGATAATGCCTGTGGATGCAGCTGTGGATTTAAGACAATTATTTATACCAGGAGGGTTAAATTTCATTATTTGAAGACACACACAGTTTTGTGTGTTTGTTTTAAGTCAAAAGAGTAAGTGGGTGTTCTTTGCTATATTTGTTTTATTAAAACAAAAAGTCTTGCAAAATGTGACTTAGGTTCAAATGTAAATGACAAGAAATAACTGTGTAAAAGTTCAATCTGTCAAACATTAGTGGGAGCATGTAACAGAAAAGTTGGAAATAGATGTTTTAAAAAGGTGTCATATATAACAGGTGGGAATAATAACCTCTTATCATGATGGCTATACTATCCATATTATTTTGCAACATTAATGACCTCATAGATATAAACAAAAATGTAAGAGTATTAAAGTATATTAAGAAATGCAGAGCACAAAATGGCAATGCTACAGGAGACATATTTGGAAAGAAATGAACACTAAACCTATGAACCTATGTGAGTTGATAAGGAAAGGATTTCAGGATGGATATTCAGCACAGGAGCTTCAATAGTGGTAGAAGAGGAAAAATACCATAATCATAGATTTTTGGCAGTAAAGGGCTACTGGCAAGGGAGGAGGATTATGTTGGAATGTATTTATATTCCACCTAAAACTGCCATTATGGAGCTTAAGGACATTTTGGAATAAATAATCAGCTTTCAGCAGGGAATATAACAATATAACTTATAGATGAGGACTGTAACTTGATTTGTAACAGTAAGGGTGTATCTAGGGGACCTAGGAGGGAAAATATAACAAAACAGAATAGATTTGTGAAGACATTTATGAAAATATTTGATATGGAAGACATGAACTCAGAGCAAATTTACATATTTTCACCCAAGGTACAACAATTAAGCTAGTGAAGACAGAACTTATATTTCATCAAAACATGCATTACTTTAAAAGTTTTAACACACATCCAATAACTATTTCAGACCATGTGCCAATAAAAACTAAGATAAAAATGCAGGATAATGAAGTAAAAATTATATATCATTGCTTCTCCACCTACCTGTTAAAAAGACAGGAGTTTAAGGAATGGGTAGTGGAAATTATTTGAGAGTTATTAGGGAAGATAGCCATTTCTTTAGAAGTTATACCTCATTAGAGAGATAAAATGAAAGTAGTTTAAAAATAGGGTAGAAATAAAAAAGAGACATAGCTAACAAGTAACAGGAATTATTTAGAGGGGCTAAAGAGAAAATAAGGGGATATCTAGATAATATACATGGCTTTAGAAAGACTGCTGTTAAGCAAGTGTTTTATTTTTATAATAACTCCTGAGCACAAAAACCTTCAGTACAACAACTTAAGTAACAGAAAGTAGAAAGGGTAATAGAGATATTTTGTTAAATTTATGAAAATTTGTATAAATCAGAGAAATGTGGAAATCAAGAAAGAGCACGATGGAAATATGTATGGAAGACTTAAAATAAAATAAACAAAATAAAATAAAAATAAATTATTATCTGTATGTTTTGAAGTTCTGATTTTTTTTGAGTGAATCTGGAAGCTTTTTCAGTCTCCTCGTTGACTGAGTTTACCTGGGTTTTCTCTTGGTTTATTATTTGTTTAGTCCCAAGGTTCTCTCTCTCTCTTCTTTTTGTTTATGAAGACTTAAGTATGCCAATGTTAAAAGTAGATGAGGCGCCAGAGTTAATTTAAGATAAGAGGAGATGAGATGATAATGTTAATGTATAATCAATTTGCAGGAAAGTATCCAAGAATGGATGGTGTTCCTGTGGACATTTGGAAGCTAGAAGAGAAGAAAGTGATAAAGATCTAGAAGGTTTTGTTTAACAGTATTTTAAAAGGAGGGGTAGCACCAGCAACCTGGGAGAAAGCTGTGGTGGCTGTAACACCTAAAGATGGTATAGACGTATCACACCCAGCTTCATATAGGCCCATTTCAATTTTAATCCATGATTATAAAGTGTTTATGTCTAAAAAAATAAGATTGGCACAGATGTTGCCAAAACCGATAGATTTGGCTCAATGTGGTTTTGTGGAGGGAGGGAAGCTTTTAACAACAATAACAGAACATTTATGATGATCCAGAGGGAAGCAGAATGTAAGAAAATACTGCTGTTGTTGCTGGGTCTTTATGCAGAGAAAAAAATCGACAGAGTAAGCTGGCATTTTATGAGTACCTGGGATTTTATGAGTAGGACAATGGAAGCATTTGCATTCCCTGATACAAAAGTAAGTTTAACTAGCAGGATATATGAGAGATCAGAGGGAAGAATTTAAGTGGGAGGGTTCCTGTCTGATAAGCTGTGTCTGAACAGAGGAATCAGGCAGGCCTGCCCTTTTCCCCTTTGTTAGTTGCTTTATATTTACAGCCATTGGCAAAGAAAATAAGGGACTTGAAAATTCAAGCATATAATTGGCATGGTAATCAAAAAACATTGGCTTTATTTGCAGACTATATTATTTATACCTGATAAAACCAGAAAAGGACATTTCAGTGTTGTGGTACATTTTGAGATAGTTTCAAGTTTTTTCAGGATATAAAATTAAGGAAAATAAAACAAAAGTTATAGCTGTAAACTATGTACCCACACATGAAATGGTTCAGCAGTACCCATATTTGTGTGGATATGATAAAATGAAGCATTTAGGAGTATGGATTAAAAAGGCTTCTGTTATGGTTAAGTATATGTGGGAAGAAATTAAACAAAATATAATAAAAACCGAGAAACTGGAAGTTCTTGTTTATAGATATGATTAGTAAGATACAAGCAGTTAAAATATGTTTAGTCTCTTTAGTTTTATGTACAGATCAGGCATATTTTTGTCAAGCAGAGGAGAAGCTGTGGACAATAAATTAATAAAGAGTTGAAGGTATTTATTTGGGAGGGGAAGATGGCAAGGTTCAAGTGGGATAACTTGATCCTTCCAGTAGAATAAGGTGGTTTAGGATTACTTGATTTGAAGGGATGTTTTAGAGCTGCATAGTTAAGGCTCATATATTTCTTGAACTCTGTAAAGTCTGTAAGGTACTATACAGCTTCTGTTATATCTTTCATTCTTCATCACCTACCATGAAGATTTTCGTATCTGAAACTCTTCCAGTAACTCATTTTCTTTCCCAAGACAGCATGAAAACTGGACTACGTGGTACAGCTAGGGTTATACAAATACATGGGATAATGGGATGGAATGTGCTGTGAAGACAGAGACACAAATCATTTACTGCTATGGGGTATCATGCACACATCTGAACTATAATATTTTAATGTTCCAGTCGGGTTAAGCAGCACAATGCCAAAGTAGAACTATATGTAGAATCCTTCAGGACTATATTGCAGCTTCTTTGAGAAGGAAAAAATCAAGGCTGTCTGGGCCAAAAATGCTGCTATGAAAATCAAATGCACTTTTCGTCTCTTGCTTTTAACAGGCATTATGAATCATTAGGCCTCCAGGCACTGTATAGTGCAGATTGCACCTTCAAGACCTGTAAGAAAGCATTCTAAATGCAGTGTATCTGCCACCATAATTCAAAACTACTCCCCTTTCATTTCCTTTATCACTTTTCTTTCCTTACACCAATTATCCTTCCTACTACTAGCTTTACATTTGTAAATATTGCAATAATGTAAGCATAATCCTTTTATACACATAGAAATTGGAGACAAAATCAAACATTTTTGTTATTGTGCATAACCAGACTAAAATGTGAATTGTTGCTTCTGTTAATGCTCATGTTTGCTAACCTTCAATTGTTTTGAAATTAACTTATGTATTCCAAGAATTATGTTATATACAATTCAGTTCAGTTCTTGTGCTGTAAAATTTGTTTATATTAGCTGTTTATTATTATTATTTTTGGATTGCAATCAATGGGAAGGCTTGAGAAAGGTCTGACAAAACAAGTTTAAGTAATAAATAAACAAACAAACAAACAGTATCCTGACTTCTGCAAGTGAGTGTTTCTTGCACTGCATAGAGGTCCTGAATGAGTTGTCAGAAAGGCTACAGTCAGAGCCTGGAACATTTGTCAGTGAAGTTGCCATTCCCGATCCAGAGGACCTGCCCATGTATGACAATTTCTGAGGACATAGTCAATCCTTGGAAGATTTTTCATAAGAAAGGGTTCAAGGCCAAAAAAATTTTTAAAATGTTCATAGCTCATTTTTAGAAGTACCATCAGTTCCACTTTCCTTGATTATGTACCTTATTGTGGTTAAAATTACCTACAAGTATCTGTAGATCTTCCCAATTTAAGCATCATTTGAATGCCTGAAGACAAAGGAAGCCTACCAGGGTCTCCTATGTATGATGTGAAACTTCTGCTTAAATGGGAATAGATTCCTCTGTACTGACAAAAAAAGGAAGGAATCAGAGGAAACTGCTGGCCCAATAGATTCACAACTTGATCCCACAGATTCTGCAATGAATGCTGATACTGCTTTAAATGAAGAGTAATATGATGATGAAGAGTAACATGATGAACTACCAAGATGCTGGTTGACATGCAATCAACAGTTTCAGGAAAAAACAATCCTTGCTGAAAGTGTCTGTTTCAGAGCTGCTTTCTAAGACAGAGAGAACATTTTCTGCACTCACTCTTGGGTAAGCAACACTTGCTTTTGCAGCAAGTCTGGTACTGCTCCACCAGCTTCATTGGTGTAAAGTGATAAAGTCCTAAATATGACCCAGGCAACCCATGTTTGGCTAGAGGCTTGGGAGCCTGTTGAAGTTGGCATGGGGAGCTCAGAAATGACAAGACTTACTCCTGCTCGCTCATCTCTCCTCAGGGGATGAATGGGTGCTTTTGAGCACACTATTTGCAGTAGAATTCCCACTGAAGACTAGGAGATCACATGGAGATGCTTACCTACAGTGGAGGAGAAGGCCAACTGATCACATCGCACAGATGTGTGGTGTACATTGCAAAGGCCCATGGTATGGAAACCCCTTGGCTGTGAACAAGCATGCACCTGGATGTTAGGGCAAAACATAGAAAACCTGAACCACCAGTAATGGCTGCCAGAATGATTGCCACTCCTGATTGCCTCTCAAAATGGTTGTGTGGAATGAGTGGGTCATTTGACAATAAGCGGGCATGATGGTCAGCAGTAAATACAGACAAAATAGCTTAAAAAACAGTTTAGCGCTGTTCCCAGAAACAAAATCTTTGTGTTTGCATTGATTTTTCAGCCCTAAGAAGTCCAAAAAGGGAATCACTACAATGAAACTGTCTACCAGATGCTTCCTTGAACAAAACTGCATCATACATCTATCTAGTTAATAGAACTTGTGAATTCCATTTGGTCTGAGACTCATTAGGATTTTGTCTTGACACCAGCCAAATACAGTGGGAGCAGCTGCAAATTAAAATAAATAGAATGAAAATGCTGACTCCCTACCTGAAACCTGAGAAACTTTCTATGAGAAGAATGAAAAGAGCCATGCCAACAAGTATTCTTATTTTTCAGATTCAGGATGGCCATTCAGGGACTTTTTTAGAAAAGAAGAAGAATCTACTTAAGTATGCCCAATATATGAATCCTGCTACCAGTGTTCGACTTTGGACTAAAATAAAACCCTGAGTTTAACCGTATTAATTTGAAAGTGAAGGATAGCTTCACCATGACCCTTTGCATTATATGTTTAACAACAAAAGCTAGACAGATATATAGACATATGGATCACCTACACAACGCCAACATCCCTGAATGCCGACACCATATGGCCGACACTCAGAATGCTGACATTGTCAATACACCACAAAAAAGGAAAACAAAATTTCCTTTAAACTGCTATCAGAGAGCCCCCCACACACACACACACACACACACACACACACACACACACACACACACACACCCCGTAACTTTAATATACCAACTCCGAGACTGCACTACAGTGCAGGAATGGAAATCTTTCCATTCTACACTATAGTGAGATACCATTTCCCCATTGTCAGCATTCTGAGTGTCGACCATATAGTGTCGGCCATATGGGTTTCGACATTCTGGGATGTCGGTGTTGTGTAGGGGACCCAGATAGATGCACAGATAATACTCCCCTTGAAAAAATTATGCACTTTGTCAAAAAATAAATAAATAAATGGCCTTCAATGTGGAAATGTAAAGAAATGCTTCACTCAGTGAAACTAGTTTTATCACTTAAGTAACACTTTGGCTTAACAGCTGCTCCCATGACACTAATCAAAGGTGCTTTCCTGAATACTGATAATAGTTCCCCTGCAGCTTTTAAAACAGTGTTCACATTACATACTTTGATAAAGTTAAACCCTGTATGTCACTCAAAGTCTTTCTTGCCAGGTCTCATTTTGATAGCTGCTTACAGTTCTTTTAAGACAGTACCATTCATGCAACAGAAGAAAAATGTCTGTTTCCGAGTGCCATTTTGCATAAAGAAAACAATAATCTTTAGTATAAAGCATATTTATAGTACATTTAGTCCTTAATACACTATTCATGTTTCTAGCACCCAAAACAAAGTCTCTGGCAAACGTAAAAAAAAGCTCTCAAGTTGTATCTTGCAGGTGAATGAACCCAATGTCTCTGGCTAAACAGCTGTTTCTAGGCACAAGCAATTCTAGATTCCAGTTATCAGGACATGCATTGGCAGCACAATCATCCTTGTCTCAGACCATCTTCCTCGGAGCCAATTGTCCTAGCTTTAGTACACTTTCTTTACTGGAAACACCAGCAGACTCCTTTAGATTCTCAAGCAGTGAAGTCTACCACATTGGTAGACTGCCTAAATTATAAAGAGTCTGGTTTCTGGCTAACTCCTGATTACTTTAGGGACTCCAGGCAATTCCACTGGAGGGACCATTCCCAAATCCCAGTTTCTAGGTGTTTTACATAGCTACTTTAAGCAGATACTCCATACAGCCTAGTGTTTTAGCCTTCCTAACAGCCCTGCCTTATTACCCTTGCCTACTGTTACTATCTACTAAGCAATTTCTGCTGATATCAACATACATAGGCTTACAAAATATTATCGAATCACAGTATTATCAAAGTACAACAGTTTGAAAAATATCTCTCAAAAACCACATCAGCCAAATTATAATTATAATGAAATACAATAAAAAACAGTGCACACATTCAACCATTTCAACCTAATAAACATAAAACAAAATAGACACTAAACATAACGCAAGTTAAAAACTACAAAATAAAACTATCCTATAATAAACTAAATACAAATCACACAAAACATGTTTAATACTTACACCTCCTACAAATTCCAACACAAAACTAAAACTTAAGTGCACCCATTTTTTTGTTGTTGGGATGCATGTCCTCCTATAATCCCATACCTTTTACAATTTAAATATGCCAAATCTAAGATTGCACAACATTGAGACAAGTAAAAAGCCTCAATCCCCTCTATACAGCAATCTCAAATATAGAAATTCCAGCAAAAACTCAGACAGACATATCTCAATACAATTATTAATCACTTACCTATCCCAGATCTGCACTATGTGACAACTACCTAAAAAGTAACGTACAGCAAAGAAAACCACAAATACTCAACATAAAATAACTGAATATGAGAAAAGTTACCATTCAAACAAGTTGAAATTTGACATAAATACACTTTAGAATATGATAGGGACTCAGCTGAACAACAATTTTTGGAACATGCTAAAGTGGAGAGCTTATGTCCATAAACCTTTTCGGGTATATATTGAATTACCGAATGCTTAGAAAAGCGAATGCTAATTCATCGACAGTTTTTAAGCAAAAGCTTAAAAGTTTGAACACCTGGAACAGCAATTTTTTTCACAGGGAAAAAAATCGCTAGTCCACAAAAAAACAAACAAAAAAAGCAAATTAAACTTAAAACATTATCTAATGTGGGGGGCTTCACCCCCCCCCACACTTAACTATACCAACTCCGAGATTGCACCACAGTGGAGGAAATGGCGAACTCCCAAAACCAGCCCAGCGATTTTTTTCCCTGTGAAAAAAATCGCTGTTCTGGGTGTTCGAGATTTTAAGCTTTCGCTTAAACATGGTAGACGAATTAGCGTTCGCTTTTCTAAGCATTCGCTAATTCAGTATAGACCCAACCTTTTCCATGGTTAATGTTCACAAAATTTAAAGTTATAACTAGATGTCAGCTTGCACCCTTTTCTTCACTCTACTAATCTTTTGCCGACTAAAGGATGGTGTTGGCAATGTTGAGTTGCTGAGGCGGACTACTGGCACATTATCTGATCAAGTCAGATATGTCAAAATTTTTGGAAAAGGTTGTAGACACTGTGACATGGGCTACTGCAGCACCATTCCTGAATACTCAGTCACTTCTATTTTGATTATTTGGTAAGTCTGACCCATATCGAAATTATGATTCAACTATCTTGGAATGGACAAAGACTCTCAGTATTATTTCTTGTGTCATCTTATAGTACCTATGTGCATTGTCATTGCTGTTATATCTCCAGATATTACCTGTCAACATGTCTTTGACTTATGTAAAGTAATATAACTTCTAAATTATATGATAAATATCTTCAGTATTTGTCTCAATACTACCTGCAAAGTAATGCTTAAAATGTTTAATTTTTATTATTGCTCATTATAAATACGCATTATGTGGAGCTTTACTCCCTGTGCCTGTGATGACAATGGAACTTGTGTACATTTGAACTTTCATGGTAAACAAAAGACAATAAATAAATAATCATTCATTTTTAAATACTAGAAACAAGATCGAGTTATAGAAAATATAAGTAAAGCCATTTCTGTGTACCTAGGAAGTGTTTGGGCTCATGCCAAAAACTCCAAGCATTCCAAATCTTTTACTGAATAATTCTCTTTTTCTGGATAGTTTAAATTATAAGGGATAATCAAATGAATTTCAGGAACTATAACAAGCACAGCAGTTTACTAGTTATACAAATTGTTCAGGGTTTGATAGTTTTGGTATGTCTGTTCTGTTCAATAATGTGTTTGTATTTTGGATTTTGTTCATGTGTTTGATTGTTTTTTAGAGTAAAGGCTTACTTATCTTAAAACATTATAAATCTGAAAAACATTATGACTTACAGACTTGTCTCGCTGTTTCTGATGTATTCTCAGAATTATCAACTTTGTTCATCTTAGAAGCACGTACTGTTATCACATTCTCGCGTTTCTGGTCAACAACATTCAGATTCTAATGTTAGATCATTTTTGTTGATAGAAACTGTTTGCCCATATTTATTATGCAGGGCACATAATCATATTAGTATGTTAATGCCTCAGTCATAATTTTTTTGAAATGACAATGGTTTACTAATTTGCATAATTCTTATACAAAGCCAGATGTACTTTCACCTTTGTCTTCTTTGGTACCGTCAGTTACATTTTTTATTTTTTTGGAAATCTCTGATAGTTTTTGGTTTAAATGATTTTGTAAATTCCTGGGCCTCCGCTAAGAATGGGTTTTACCTAGTCGGACTTTTCCCAGTCAACAAAGACAAATAAGTAAAGTATTCACAAGTCTGTATAAACAGTTTTGATTTAGGCTTCAGTGCTGTCAGCAAACTGTGCAACAACTCATATATTGTGGTGTCCACTTCTCTAATTCACACTGACATCTTTTGGGTACATGAAAAATTATTGGACTTATAATAAGGTTACAATCCCAAAAAATATACCTTCCAAACCTTTAATAGCAGTGTCATTTGACTAAACGCTGACTAGGTGACACATCATGTGATGTGAATTAAGACAAGTATGCGTTTGCATAATAATATATATATATATATATATATATATATATATATATATATATACACATATATATATATATATATATATATATATATATATATATATATTATATATATGTATATATGGGTCTAGGACTATTCACTGAAAGCACATTTCACTGAAACACATTTGACTGTGCACAAATCACTGAAAGCTCAATTCACTGAAACACATTTCACTGAAAGTTATATATGGCCTTTTCCCCACTGTAGTGCAACCCTGAAGTTAGAGTATATAGTAAGGGGGGGTGGTTTTGAACTATACACATGGATACTTGCAATTTCAATAAATTATTCTTTTCTAAACTTAATATATATCCAAACTATGTGGGGGGGCTATGCCACCCACACCCCCAATGTGGGGGGGGGGTGCCCCCACACCCCCCTTACTATATATACTAACTCCAGGGTCATGCTACAGTGGGAAAAGGCCATATAACTTTCAGTGAAATGTGTTTCAGTGAATTGTGTTTTCAATGAATTGTGCTTTCAGTGATTTGTGCGCAGTCATTTGACTTTCAGTGAAATGTGCTTTCAGTGAATAGTTCTAGACCCATATATATATGTATGTATATATATACATACACACACACACACACATACATATATAATCTGCTTTCTGAAGGAGAAAAGAGAAGTACAAAAGGGATGTATCTGTCAGCATGATTTAAGCAGCAGCCAATAATGCCTATCCTGGAATGTATCTAAGTTACTGTTTTCTTTTTTCTCTATGTTTTTGAGTCAGCACTGTAAACCCAGAGACAATTGAAATCTTATCTTTTGATAACATCAGTCCCAAATGCCTTTATTTTTCTGCTGTTCCTTATTCATCTGCATTTCCATTTCTGGATTTGTTCTTCTAGCATGCATAATTTTGCCAGTTGCCATGTTTCAGTCCATTTCCTCAATCACAAGAAGCTCCTTTCAATCCTTTTGACACTTTCTTGTCCTCTAACTGTATTGCTCACTTTATGCCATCAGCAGATCATCAGTAATTTATTTCTAAATGACCTGTAATATCCCATAAAAATACATCGGAAACAGCAAGCCTTGAAATTAAAGCATGTGATATTCCTCACTAGAAACCATTGTTTCCTTTGAGTGAGCTCCATTTGCCATCATCCTCTGTGGTCCACTGTCTAGCAAATGGTTTACTTGTATTACTACCATCTTTTCCAGTCCAAGCCAGTATAACCTGTTTATTAATCTTTTAAATGGTATAATGTCACTCTTGATATAGTCTAAGTAAGTTGGGAATGCAGTTGTTTTCTATTTTTTTGTTAGAATTATATGGCTTGCACTTCCAGATATGAATCTAAGCCCCTTTCAGTATGTACCCCACTAATTTTCTGATTTTTTTCAAAATATTTACTTTCAGCAGCAACTCTATGATTTTTCTTTCACCTAGGCCACAAGACAGTTTTTAACCTCTCTCCTTCTCTTCTCAGTTCTACTTTCATCATTTGTGGCTTGCAAGAATCATCAGAGCAAAAAAGAGGTTTCATAGTGATATGACACCAACCTTGCTCTCAGGCCACATTATCTCTCTATATGTCTCACTAAGGTTGGTAGCTTGGAGGTAAAGTCATATGATCTCATCAAAGCTATATGGTCTAAGGGTCAAGTCTAACCTCCAGTCAGTGGCTCTATAGACTTCTGTATGTTTTTCCAAGTCTCTCTAGGTACTCTGGACTGTTTCCACGTTTTAAAACAAGCTGGTGGATTGGTCGGACTACAAATTGCCCATAAATATCTTGTATTTACCTTTTCCCTTGTGGCCTGCTTCATGGCTGAAAATGGTCTGGGAAGAGACAATTTACTTATCTGAACAACAAACAAATGACATTTATTTGTTGCTTGATTACTTGTCATTCGCAGAATTCTGGAGCTAATATTTTGAAATTCATATTGCATTTATGCCCACGGACATTTTGTAAAAATTGGGCTGCCTACACTCCTAAGATACTTCCTGAATTATTTGAGTGCAATCAGTTGCAAAATACTATACTTAACAAGGGTGTAACTAGCCGTACTCAGTATACTGAAGTGAGTATATTTTAGGATCATCTCTTAGAATCTTTATGGATCAAACAGCACAAGATGTTTAGATCAGTGTAAACTGGTCTGTACTATATAGTGTTGTACAGATCATGCTTATATGATAGGAATATCCTTCTAGAGCTGACCTTATTATGGTTATAGTAAGCAACCTCTGTAAACAGTGTGCCCTTTTCTGAAATGCATAGGGGCAGCATTTTGAGGGTGGAGTATATTTTTTAATTGATAGGAGGATGGTGAGGACAGCAGAATGAGCTATGAGTAAAAATATAACTTTTTTTGTTACATCTCTGGCAGCTAATGCATTGAAATATGTGATGAATGTACCTCTAAATATACCTCTGCCTGTCTCATACTATACCTATACCTATGCTACAGTACAATCTGTTCTTATAACCACATTTGTGTAACACTGTTTCATCTGGCATTTCAGGATGCATTTGTGTAACTGTTTTATCTGGCATATTGGGCTACATTTGTGTAATACTGTTTTATCTGGTATATCAGGCTACTTTTGTGTAACACTGTTTTATCTGGTATATCAGGCTACTTTTGTGTAACACTGTTTTATCTGGTATATTGGGCTACATTTGTGTAATACTGTTTTATCTGGTATATCAGGCTACTTTTGTGTAATACTGTTTTATCTGGTATATCAAGCTACATTTATGTAACACTGCTTTATCTGGTATATTCAGGCTACATTTGTGTAATACTGTTATATCTCGTATATCAGGTTACTTTTGTGCGACACTGTTTTATCTGGTATATTCAGGCGACATTTGTGTAACACTGTTTTATCTGGTGTATCAGGCTACATTTGTCTAACACTGTTTTATCTGGTAAATCAGTCTACATTTGTGGAACACTGTTTTATCTGGTATATCAGGCTACTTTTGTGTAACACTGTTTTATCTGGTATATTCAGGCTATATTTGTGTAACACTGTTTTATCTGGTATATCAGGCTACATTTATGTAACACTGTTTTATCTGGTATATCAGGCTACATTTGTGCAGTGTGTGTCAACTGGTATATCAGGCTACATTTGTGTAACATTATTTTATCTGGTATATCAGGCTGTCTGCTAGAGAGATAACCATTTTAGCACAGTATTTTGTGAGATCTGGTCTTTAGAAATCAGCTATAAAATGGCCACTATCAATATAAGCCAATTAAGCTATATTAAATGTGATACCACTGAATGCAAAATTCATAACAATGATTTGCTACATTTTGCTAGAAATCTGACATTAATTAATGATGGTTAATACTGTCTGTGCTAAAACTATGTCATAAAGACTTCGTGTTTTTTTCCATTCTGCTTGCTATCATGTACCAAGTTATTTATGATGTATATTAAAACTTTCATCTGTTTTGTACATTTTGCAACATCTAAGAATCTAGTTTACTGGTGGAATTTTGGATGACTTTTCTTACTTAGTGCAGTTTTATACATTTTTCTATTTAAATTTATGTAGTTGTATTTCTGGTCTTTCGTATATGTTTCTGTGCATTGTATGTTTACCTCATGGCCTGGGTCAAAGCTGAAAACAGACTCTGGACTAGTTCAGTTACCCAGTTAACAAATGCAAAATAAATAAATAAATACACTTATTAACTGTATGCATACTTCTTAGTTTAGTAAGGTAACGTAGTTATGACAGAAGGCATTGGAGTCATACCACTTTTGCCTTTCTCAGTTCAGTGTGTGAGATCACAGCCACATACAATAAAGTGAGGCACAGTGATAAAGATTTAGTAGCTCATGCTACTTTTTCATATTTGCTCAATTCCAGTACCACACACCACGTGGTGGGAATTGTGACATGTTAATAATTAAGACTGCTGCTTGGCATGAAGTCAAAGGCCACAGCATCTGCGTATGATCTTCCTGCATGACGTAAGAGGCAGAATTATGGGTTTTGAGGAAGATAGATAGATGTTGCATAGCAGAAGAATACTGTGACTTAGTTTGAACCAGGACAACACATCCAGTCATAGTGTCAGACTGTACACCTACACAAGTTATGTTTTGCAAGCAAGTACAAGTCTATTGTGAGAATCAAATAAATGCAGAAGGAAAGCAAACAGGGTAAGTTTGGTGCAAAATAAAGTCCAAAGAAAGTTGCTCCAAACATGCACAAAACTCTTTATTACAACACAACACAAAATGGATTTTAACTAATGCATGAGAATATGTTTGCATTATGTTTAATAAAGAGTCCTTTTGGGCATGATGTTTACAACTGCTTTCTTTGGACTCTATTGAGATAAACACTGGTATTTTACAGTATTTCGTCAGAAAAAGAATCTATATAATGACTGTGTGGATCACACTTTAATAGGAATGTTATTAATAGCAAAAACTTTGCACATAATTGGGATAATTGTAAACTGAAAATCAGAAATATGGCCACAATGAAAACAAATGTGATGGGAATAATAGTCACAATGGAAGGCTTAAAAATGTAAGTAATTAACAGAAATGCAAAAGAAAAAGTAGAACAAACAGGATGAAGAGCAACTAAAAGAAGAGAATGTCTATGTAAAGGGTACACAAAATATGAATGAACACAGAGCAACAGTTTTAAAATACTGTTTTCACTTTAAAATGTTTTATTTCTTTTGATAAATCTGTTAATCATACATGAAAAAGCAAAATACAATGCTCTTTTGATTGCATATGTAAAATAAGAGAACCATGAAATTGATAACAATGAAAATGTTTAACCACAAAAGAAGGAACAATAAAAAAGAAAAACAGATGAAAGAATAATATAACATCAAACCTTAATAAAAAAAAACTATTTACACTGGTGCCTATACAGAACAAATAATAATTTTAACATTGTTTTAAATAAGTCTTATATTAATGTGTATTCATATCAATCTTCTCCAATATTTCCATTACTGTCTGCCAGTTGTTGTAGTATGTGGTGATTCTGTTGGTTCTATTCTTTAAAGTAGAAGTTTCCATCTGACCAACTATCAAGGCAAGTTTTTTAAATTCCTTAAAGGATGGAGGAGATACGTTTTTCCAATTAATAGTGATAATCTTACGAGCTATAGCTAATAAAGTCCAAAAAATTGAAGATTTTTTTAGGAATATACTTGGGTATAGGAGAATTAAATAACACCAATTTAGTTAATTGAAAGTTATCATAAAAACAGTCTGAAAAAATAATTAATGTTATTCCAGTCCTCATTAAGACATATACTGTACATTTGTAAAAAAATATATTGCTAGTTAGCTTTTTATTTTATTTCACTCTCCAACATACCTCTTCGTAAGCAAAAATTAAGGCTAGTTTAAGAGGTGTAAAATAACTCCTATGTAAAAATCTCTAAGTAAATAATGTCAGTGGAGTGATAATGTAGTGTGTTTTGAGGATTTGAGAATAGATTTTTTTATCTTCTTCTCTTGGTAGATGGCCATTTACTAATGCAAAGTAATTTCAATATGAATTTTTATAATGCATTTTTGTTTTTTTAACAACTTTATAAATATTGGACAAATAGCCATTACCTTGGAAAGGTTGATTAGTAATGATTATAATGCATTCAATAAGTTTAGGCATATTCTGTCTGATAGATATTTGCATTAGATCTATCTTATTTATAATATATTGTCTCAGAGATTGTAAGGATAACCACATGTTCTTATCTATATAACATTTATTCATTATTTGATTAACAGAAAGGACCTTGCCTTGATCCAACAATTGATTCCAATATAATAGTTCCCCTTGTCTCAATGTATTCATCCTATCAGTTTGTAATGTTTCCAGATTATTAGTGTAAAAGCTATATGAAAAAGTGTGAAGAGCCAAGAGTTAATACCAGGATCTTTGCCAATGAATTTTTAAAGATTAGATATTATAAGAGTCAGATAATGAGATGGAATTGTGATGGCTTTATTTTCTAATACACAATCTTTAAGCATCCAGTACAATGGATTGAATAAAATAGATAGACAATCCTGTATTTTGCTTTGTACAGTTTCAAACCAAATCTGTTCATGTAGTCATTTCCATATGGAAGTGTAAGAAGGATTTAACCATAGTGTTAAATTTTTAATTATAAAAGAAAGTATGTAAATCTCTATATCTGGTAGATTTATTCCCCCCATCCTCCCAGTTCATTAAATGATTATTTAGTGCTATTTGAGGTTTGTTTGGATACCACAGAAAACTTAAAATCATTTTATTGTATTTCTGTATAACATGTCTGGGGGGAGAAAAAACGTGTATGAGGTATAATAACTTGGGAAAAAATTATTGCTTTGATCAGATATGACCTATCTTCCATTATAAATACATATTTAGTCCAACTGATCATCATCAATTCAATCTTATCTAATACTGAATTGTAATTAAATAAGATTAAATCCTGTAAATCATCTGATAAGTGGATACCCAGATACTGAAGTCTGCCATCCATTATAACATACTTAGAAATTTTTTTAGTTATGTAATTTCTTTTACAATTTGAAAGTAAATTTTTTGTTTTATTTTCATTAAACTGTAGCCCAGAGATGTTTTGAAAGATAGATATTGAATTAAACAGGGCTTGTAAAGAATGATTAGAATCAGATAATGTCAAAGTAGGTTGTCTGTAAGCATCTGAAGCTTTACATTTAATGTTCTAGCAATTTCTATACATTTAATTTTAGTGTCTCATCTGATGCTATTTGAAATGGTTCTATCAATAGTGCAAATAGTAAGGGTGAAGAGGGCAGCCTTGTTTAGATCTTTTCCTAATGTTAATAGGTCATAATCTATGGGATCCTAATTTAACAGAGGTTCAAGAGTTCTCATAAAGAAATTTTATAAGAATAGAAAAAGCTATCAGAAAGTTATACTCCTCCAAAACTAAAACTAGATAGTTCCAATTAATGTATTCAAAGGCGCTGCCGATATCTAGGGAGACTATAGTCATATCTATACCTCAGAGTTTATTATGATCAATTAATGTTATAATTATTTTAATATTATTATAGGTACTTCTTCCTTTTATAAAACCTGTTTGATCTTCATGTATTAGTAAGGGGAGAAAGTTTTGATTTCTATTGCAAAGATTGCCATAAACATTTTATAGTCTATGTTTAGTAATGTGATGGGTCTATAAGATGTACAAAGTTTTTCATCTTTATCTGGCTTTATTATTGGGGATATTAATGAAAATTTCCAAGAGGGGGGTATAATCATATCTACTTCAGCTTTAGTGTATACTTTTAGAAGTAGAAATAAAGATTGGCCTGTCAGTAGTTTATACATTTCTGGCAAAATATTATCAGGATCAGAAGCTTTATTTGGTTTAAGTTTACTAATTTGTGATTTAAGTTCTGTCATAGTAATAGGTTTATTAAGATTTTCTATTTGCTCTTGCTTTAATCAGTATGAATGTTTTTATTAAGAAATAATTTAATCTTATCCACTGGTAGAACTGGAGAATTTGTGAAATTAAGGGTATTATAATGTAGTCTAAAAGCTTATATTATTTAAATCAGTAACTTTATTCTTAGAATGAGGATTATAAATTTCTTTTATTTGTTTATATTTAATGATTTTTTAGTTCTGTTTGCTAGTTGCCTTTGATTAGCAGGATTCATAGAATACAAATTTAATTTGATTTTCTTCCAGACTGATCATAGTTTTATGGTGAAGTATCTCAGAGTATTTATTATTAGCTTGAACAAGTTCTGGTATTAGGTCAGAATTTCCTTTTTGTATTTCTAATTTGAGCCTATCTACTTTATTTTGTAGGTCTATCATTTATTTGTTCCATGCTTTCTTTTTATTAACATACCATGATAAAACCTTACCATAAATATATGCTTTTAGGGAGTCCCAAATATAAATTTCTGATGTATCCTCAGCTATGCCCATTTCAAGAAAAGTCTTTATTTCATTTACATAAATTTCTTTAAACTCAGTTAAATTTGTTATATATGATGGTATTCTAGTAAGAGGTATGGAATGTATTGGGACAAGTTCGATTTTAAACAATAATGCATTGTGATCTGATAAGGGGCAGGTTATAACTTTTAACCCTTTTAATTTTGTTGTCAAGTCATTTGATATGTATACCCTATTTTAAAGTGAGACTTGTGTCTGTGAGTAAAAGGTAAAAAATAATGAGTTGGGATCAGCAAATGTATTAATATCTATAATAAATGTTGTGTCTATAAATGTCCATAGAGCTTTTGACGTGGGAGCTTTTTTCTTTTACATTGTGTATCAGTATCTTTATCATCCATGATACAATTAAAATCTCCCACCAATATTAAACTACCTTTTGCAAGGTAAATTATCTCTTCAAAATGCTGGTTAACTGTTTTAATTCCAGCTCCCGGAATCCAGTATATATTTGCTAGATTATACATTTTTCTATTAATTTCAAGAGATACTAAACAAAACATTCCTGAAGAATCATGATAAGTGTTTATTATTTTAGGAGCAAGCAATGTATTTTTTAATAATATAGCTACCACCTATTTTTCTGTTTAAATTGGGATCTTACCAACAGTGTATACTTATTGGAATTTAATTTGTTCAGGTCTTCATCTAAAAGGTGTGTTTCTTGAAGTAATACCATGTGAGGTTTATGTAAATTTATGTATTTGAATACACTTTTCCTTTTAATACTATTATTTAAACCACTGACATTAACTGACAAACATGTCACGTTTTTAGTATAACTCTAAAGTTATATAAAGGCATATAACTCTAAAGTTATATAAAGGCATATATGTGTAATTTTAAAATGTTAAATATATTATTGGAGAAAATATCATAATATAGCATAATAAAAAGATAAATACATTTGTAAAAGGCACCAAATATTCAATAAACATAAAACTTCTAATCTTAATACTTTTATGAATAAATCCAACATTCAACAGTATGAGGTAAAAAAACTCTTGCCTGAATAGTTTGACTACCCAAGCAAACCCTCTAACTATCACTGCTATGCCCATATAAGTGCTCACTACCTAATTATTCCTGTAAATGTGTTGAGTTTGTTACTGGTTAATTTTAAAACTCAGCAAATAACAAAAATTGCAAGAACTCTATAAAGAGTATATAACCTCCAAACAAAGCATGCATTGTTTTTTTACTTAAGTTATTTGATTAAACATTTCAGTAACAATCTACTTTTCTGAGTAGTGTAAGAAAACCATCGTAACAATAATCTGAAAGTCTAAAAGAGGCATTATGTCATCATAGGCTTGAATTCTCAATACAAAATTAATTACATGTATTCAGTTTGGATAAGGCATACCATATAGAGTAGAAAACAAGTCTTTTCTGCTATACAACATCCAGTGTGATAAATCACATAGGAAGCATAAAGATCAGAATAAGTGTACATAAATATATAATATGGTCTCTGCTAAAGGCCATATTCAGAAGTATTTAAACTTAATAAAAACTAGTACAGCATCTCGGATTTAATTCTGCAAAGTTAATGCCATACCATTATTTATTGATATGGAATTTGTACTCAAAGATATTCAGGAAATCAAAGTTATTATGAAGTTATGTGAAGACTATGTCTCAACCAAGTGTTCAGCATATACAAACTTAATGAACATTTCAGTGTTATTAAACTTCCTTTAGTATGTATTATAATGATTTATATATTTTTCAAACAAAGAAGTAATGAATCTTTCTGACTTCTACATATTATTTATAGAGAATTATTTTTAATGACGTATTTGAATGGGATATAATTATCAATAATTACTTAATGATTACTTAATTGTTCTTGTGGGCTTTACTGGGATATAAGATTTCCCCTTCATATTCTATATATGCAGATAAAGTATTACTTATCAAAAGTTGGCTTATATTTCAATTGTGAGGGTTAGTTCTGCATAATAGATGCCAGGAAGTAGTGAGTGGTGCATTCATATTTTAATACATTTTAGGAAAGATAGCCTTTTTATTTTTTCTAAACAAAGGCAAATTTATGTTAGTCAATTGTCATAAGAATAAAGTAGTACTATCCTGCATTACTCAGTCACAGGCTTGTAAACAATATGACAAATATCACCACGACCACTGGATGCCTCAGAGACCTTTTGGAACCAATAAAGAATGCATTGTGCTTTCGTCAACCAGACTTCTTCAGAATAAAATTATAGGGATAAAACACCTCTTTTTATACAAAACTAATTAATAAATAAAACAATCAACTAATTAAAACTCAAGTGTTACCATGACATAAATACATTTTAACAATAAAAATAAAAAGTTCATTAATTGTTACGCTTTTATACTTTTGTCTTTTGTCTTTCAAAAACATTTTATATTAATGTTATATTAATGTTATCATTTAAACCAGGTGGTCAGTCGGCACACAACTTTATTTGCCACTTTTTTCTACCTTCTCTACTCTGTTTTTATAGTTCCCCCCTTAAATTGGTGTCTATATTAGATACTAGAACATTTAAAAGTTTGAATCACTAAAGAACAAGCTTTACTGATCGAACTTTTAAAAGTTTGAATATATATATAGAAGTTAAAAAATAAATCAATAAAAAAAGAAAAACTAAAGGGTGTAAGCAGGGGGGCAAGCCTCCCTGCACCCCCCACACCCCCTGCTACTTAAATATACAAACTCCAAAATCACACTACAGTGTAGGAAATGGGAAATTCTCCATTTCTGCACTGTAGCACACTGAAGTGCGATCTCGGAGTTGGTATATTTAAGTAGCGGGGGGTGCAGAGGGGCTTGCCCCCTGCTTAAACCCTTTACTTTTTTTTTTAAATATCGTTTTTATTGATATTTGACCTTTTAAAAGTTCAATCACTAAAGTTCATTCTTTAGTGATTCGAACTTCTAAACGTTTGAATATCTAATACATACCCTTAAATCATATGGTACACATTCAATGACAGAAAATAAAAACTTTTTATAACTGGAACAAATTTGTGAATGTTTATAGAGTCATTTAAAGAAAGGGGATATAAAGAAGAGTCCCTTTATAAGATAGCCAAAGAAATTTATGAAAAAAGATCAATTAGTTTTATGACTATTTTAAAGGGAGTGGATGTATGTACCAAAAAGAATGAGAATAGTCTAGATAACAGTGCAGTCTTTGTTCTTGATATGTCAGTTGATTCTGTAGTTATCAAAGATATTATTAAAAATAACTGGAATGTTTTACAATAATCGGGATCTTAAGGAGACTATAAAAGATATGAACCTAGGTTTGTCTATCAAAAAACAAGGAGTTTTAAAGGGATTTTAGAAAAACTAAATACTTTAGTAGTAGATAAGATAAGTAGTACAGATTAAGTACTAACAAAGAGAAAGGCATGTTTGTCTGCGGTATGTGTACTATTTCAGGTACATTAATGTTACAAAGTTTGTGTTAATTTCAAATATAGACACTGTAATTTATTTAAAGGAACAATACAGCTGTAAGTCAGAAGGATTAGTGTATATTGCTATGTGTTCAGGTTGTCCTAGTTTTTATGCTGGGATGACCACACCTACCTTGGAAAAACATATTAAGGAACATTTGTATAACATAAATGTTAAAGATGTTAACAGTGCTTTGTACAAACATTCACAAATTTATTCCAGTTATAAAAAGTTTTTATTTTCTGTCATTGAATGTGTACCATACAATTTAAGAGGGGGGAACTATAAAAATAGAGTGGAGAAGGTAGAAGCAAGGTGGCAAATAAAGTTGTGTGCCCACCGACCACCTGGTTTAAATGATAACATTAATATAAAATGTTTTTTGAAAGACAAAAGTATAAAAGTGTAACAATTAATAAACTTTTTATTTTTGTTGTTAGAATGTATTTATGTCATTGTAGCACTTTAAGAGTCTTAATTAGTTGATTCTTTTTATTTATTAATTAGTTTTGTATAAAAAGAGGGGTTTTATCCCTGTGATTTTATTCTAAAGAAGTCTGGTTGACGAAAGTGTAATAAAATTGTTTGACGCTATTTTTGTGCATTCTTTATTGGTTCCAAGAGGTCTCTGAAGCATCTAGTGGACATGGAGGTGTTTTGAGTTTTGGAGCAGTTATTTCCACCTTTGTGTGTTTTGGTTAAATAATCTGACAAATATAATTAAAGTATAGCCCACCAGTAGAGGTGCACATTTCAGTAAGCTCACATTTCTCAAGAGCCATCTCCCATCCCCTCTCTGTCCATATAGTAATCCCAGCAAATCCAAGGCTTTTTGAGTATTACTATCCGAAAATTGAGTCTGGGTTTTATAGAGTTGTACTCACACATCAGCATTTGTTGATTTAATCTTGCCACTTAGTATCAGAAATATGCATGGATCTCTCTCTCTTTCTCACTCTGTCTCTCTCTTTTTTTCAGTGCCACCAGTCATCATCTATGGTAAAGTACTTTTTGATAAAACATCACTATCTGCAATTGTACCTAGTTTAAATTAATTCCATATTCTACCATTGTTTGTGTTAATTATCAGTGTTTCTTTCCTACAATCTACCTTGTATTCTCTGCCTTACTGTCTTTGATGCATTTTTACATTTCACAGAATCAAATAATTTAATGTCAATAGTACTAATTAGCCTATCAGAGACTCTGTATAGTTTTTTTTTTCTTTTCACACAATTGTTTTAATTGATTATTATTCAAGAGTGTTGTTACTTACAGTTTGTTGTTATAAGAAACATCTTGAGCCTAAGATACATGTCAGGTTACATTACTGGGCTTGGCAACAAGTAAACATTGACTTATTTCACAGTAGAAATGAATGTCGAGGAATATAATAGAGTGTTCTAATTTAAACTTTAGATTAATAAGAAAAGCTCATTAAATTTGTGTCTCAAACTGCTGAGCCCTCATGCATTTCACTTCCTCACTGTCTCCCTTTGACCTAAATGTTGAGATCATCCAAAAGGCATCTGAAGTATTAGCGAAGGCTCATAGTGCTGTTATAGTGGGAAAACAAGATTGCTTCTCTGAAAGCAAACAAATGTCTTGTAGGCTTGGCGGGTAGAGAGTAGAGTTCAAAGTGGTCGAAGGGAAGGGAAGGTTCATGCTATCACTTTCAATTTGATTGGACAATCAGAAATGTTGTAAAAAGAGACAAAACCAAAACCCTGTATGCACAGAAATCACACAAAGCAAAGCAGTGTCACAGTTCCAGCCCAAGATACCCAAATTGCTACACATTTAGTATTCATAGGCACAAGTACAACACCAGCCAACTAAGCACACCTTATCCATGACAAAATAGGCAGAGCAAACAATAAATCTAAGCTTTACAGCATCCATAGTTGGCTGATTCTAGGCACACAAGAACCACTCAATCCAATTTCCAAGTCCTCCCTCTCTATTAAATCAATGACTCCACAAGAACACATTCACCCCAAGCAGAGACATAGGGCATTCAACATTCATTATTTAGGCTAATCAAGCAAACAATAAAGCCAATAAACCTGACATATATGTCACACTCAAACGGTTTGAAAGTGGTATGTTAAGGAAGTTTAAATATTTAAATTTTTATTACTTATGAAGGTACTTGTTATATTTAGAAAGGTAAATTAATAACTGAAAAAGGTACCTGTTTTAGATGATGGTTTCCATACAGGAATGTCTAAGTTTAACATTATGACTTGACAGTCAAACATTTAAAATATATGTAAATTTAATATTTATTTGTCCTTCAGTTTTTTTTTCTTTTGCTCTACAGCTTTCCAACCATTCTTTCAGAAATTCTTTTTGGAGTACTATTTGTCCAATCCATTGCCTCCACTTGGGTCAAAACATTATTGTTGAATAAATATTTTGTTGCTAGTCCCACAATCTCAAATATTTTTATGCTTTCTGGAAGGAAATTTTTCAATCTTGCTGGTAATAATAGATGCGTCTTCAGCTGTTTCTTTTTTAAAGCTTTTATTAGAGGAAGGAATTCTCTCCTCTTACTAACCACAGTTGAGGAGTAGTCATTGTCAAATCTGATTAAAGCATCTTGGAATTTAATAGGTGAATTTGCCCAGGCAGTTCTTAGTATAAGTTCTTTGTCCTGACCCGAAAAAAGTCTTACAATTATAGAGCTATAGATATATGGTTTTATTTTTGATGTAGAATAATTTTCTGAAGATTTTAATGATCTGTGTGCATGGTCAATGCCATATGAAAGTGCTTCAGGTAGTTTTGGTGTGTCAGGGATCAAGGATGTAAGAACATTGATTATGTTGTCTCCCTCAATTTTCTCAGGTAGTCCATATATCCAGATGTTGTTCCTTCTAGATCTGTTTTCTAGGTCATCTAATTTGTCCAGTAGAAAGGTGTTTTGTTTTAATAAAAATTCTATTTGGCGTTCTTCTTCAGAAAGTCTAGAGTCTATATTATTTAGTGATTGTTCCATAGCTGATATCTGTCCCTTTTGTTGCATAAGCATTTCTTGAAGTTGTTCCAGTTGTTGAGAACATTTGTCCTTAAAAGTATCCAATTCGTTGTCAATCTTGTCAATTTTAGTGACAGATCCTGGATGTTTGTTAACACAGAATGTAGTTTCTTTTTGAGAGATGACTCCTGTGAAGAGCTTTTTATATGACTCATTCTGAACTGCTGAAGGAATTTTTTTTCTGCAGTTTAATTTGACAGGAATTTTTTGATTTCAGGTAATAGAAAGTCCTTCAATGTATGCCTCAAGGTATTGGAATAAAGTTGATGATAAAATAATCCTCAATTTATTTCTTAAATCATGAAATTCCTGTCAGAAATAGAATTAAGGTAAGAAGAGACTAAGCTGCTACCAGGTCACCATCTTGGCTATGCCCCAAATAACTTCTTTTTTTTACAATAGCCCTAAAATAACCAAATTGTTGGCTCATTGTGTAAAGCAACAAAAGTTAGAAAGGATAATAAATAAAATGAGGAATTATTAAAACTGTAGATTAGAAGTGGACCCAGGAAAAAAATTATGAACGTTATGGAAAATTATTATACTACACTATATAGATGACATATTGAGGATGACAGCAACACAATGGAAATGGTAATATATTTAAGAGACATATAACTTCCTTGGTTAACTGAAGGTAGAAAGAGGAGTATTAACATAAAAAAATAAAGAAAGTTGAAATTAATGAAGTAATGAGAAACTTGAATACAGGGAAATCCCTAGTAAAAGTGTTGAAAAAGACAGGACATGAGATAAAAAAATAATCTGTCTAGTATATTTTAATAATGTTTTTTTCTGTGTTGAGATTTGATATGTCCGGTATATTTTAATAATGTTTTTTTTGTGTGTAGATGTGCTATACACTTGGAAAAAAGTAGTATTGGTAGCTATACCAAGGGAAGGGAAAGATCCCCTTGATCCAGAATCATACTGACCAATTTAAATACAGACTCATGGCTACAAAGTGTTTTATGACAAATTTGGCAAAACAAAAAATGGCAAAGATGGTGTCAGAAGCAATAACCCTGGATCAATGTGTGTTTATAGAAGGTCACAATATTTCAACATTTGACAATATTAACAGAAACCTTATGATTCAAAGGGATGCACTGGGTGATGATGATGATGATGATGATGATAATAATAATAATAATAATAATAATAATAATAATAACAACAAAAGTTAATTGGTTTAGATGCCAAAAAAGCATTTGACAGAGTGTGTTGGGAATTTATGAAGAGATAATTTGAGGCATTTGTCTTTCCACAAATGTGGATAACATTAATATTTAATATTTAATGTGACACCTGTGCACTGGCCCAGCAATCAAGGAGCCTCAATCCTCACCACTAACACCAGCGAGGGGTGTCCATATAGGGAAAGGATAATAAATACACACACAGTAAAGTACAATTTCCATTAAGAGCACACAGAGATTACAGTCAGTCTGGGGCTGGTCTCTCCCTTTCTCTCCAGGTCCCCAATAAGACTCCCCATTGGCACAGCTATAGGTCCAGATCTCAGCCTAATGGGCAAGCTAAAACCTCCAGCACCCTCTCTGTCTAACCAGTGCTTTGTATCCCTGCCCAAATGGCTGACACACAAACTCTTTGAGATAAGAGTTATATACAACCACACAGACACTCCTGGGAAAGGGTGGTACAGGTTCTCCAGCTGTGCCCCTTTTCTGCCCAGTCTAAAAGGTAGCACCAGCTGCCACCACCCACTAATATCACTTATGTATTCAACAGCCCCTTCTGGAATAAGATATAGCTTTATTCCAGGTTTTTGGATGATATCTTTGTATTAAGGGAGGGTACACAGGAAGAAATAGTGGATTTTGTGACATATCTGGGTGAAACTACAGAATTTTTAGAGTTCACTTATAACTTCAATGCTGAAAGTATCAATTACTTGGATGCACAAATAACAAAAGATCTAGATGGATTTATATCCCGAATATATACAAAAGACACATTTTGTAATACATATTTGCATTTTGGGAGTAACCACCCCACAGCGCAAAAAAGAAGCATAGTTAAGGGACAAGCAGTGCGGGTAGCAAGAATGACATCACACCACGAAGATTTGTATGAGGAGTTAAACAAAATACAAACAATGTTTGAGGAAAGAGGATATCCTAAGGAATTGGTCACGGAAGCTATTTTAGATGTGTATAACAAGTGAGGTACAGTATACCTGTCCTAGTTGGGGGTGGGATTACAGAAAAATCATGATGCTTTAAACTTAGAAACTGGCAAATATAAAAAAGCATGTGTGCTGGAATTCAATTATTTAACAAATGAAGTTAAAAACACCCTACAAAAGAACTGGAGTATTTTTAAAACCAACAAGGAGATATACCAAAGGGTAGGAGAAAGTCCTAAATTTGTGAACAAAACAGGATTTAACATCAAAAAGCCTGTTAGAACATAAGTTGGAACCAGAATTAAGATAACTACAGGAACAAGACGATGTGGAAGCTGTAGACAATGTTCTTTTATATATAAAGAGAATTATATTATTCTGGACAATAGAATGAATAGTAGGATAGAGTTTGTTAAAGTGAATTGTCTTAGTAAGGGGGTTGTATACTTAGCAGTTTGTAACTCATGTTCAGGACTCTATGTGGGAAAGACTGAACAAGGTTTGAGGAATAGAATGTATGAACATGGAAATGACATTAAAAACAAAAAGGTAACTAGTTCATTATATAAACACTCAATGGTCTGTTCCCAATTCAACAAGTTTTTATTTGGCATTTTGGAACAGGTCAAGCCTAACCCCGGGGGGGGGGGGGTGACTGGAAAAATATGTTGAAGAAGAGGGAAACCCAGTGGCAATTCAAAACATCAGCTATGTCCCCCCATGGTTTAAATGAAAATATTTCAATAGCCCCTGTGTTGCATGAGAAAGCTAACAAAATATAAGAGTACAACATTAAACACATACATACATATACAAAAAACTGTTTTATAATATATTAGGTTGGAATATTTAGTTTCAGCATTTTATTTATAAATAAATTGAGTCAATATTTTAAAGTTTTATAAAAACAAGGGGATATATGTTTTAGATGAAATTTAATTAATGATTGAGAATGTAATTGGTCATTATCATGTTGATTGTTTTGTATCTGTGATTGGTTTATATTTTTTATAAAAATGAGGATGTTTAGAAAGAAATTTATTCTGATGAAGGCTGTATGTTGTAGCTGAAAGTGCTCAATCTAGTTATAGTAATAAAAGACATTTGGATTTTTATACGGCCTGGTGTTTGTGCAACATATGGTATTTTATCACAGAAAAAAACAACTAGTCTAATCTTCCTAATTCCTAACTATATCTAAGAGAAAGCACAGTTCTAAAATAAACTTACATATAGAAACAGGCAGTGCTGGTAATGCTGGATGTTCTCAAGACAAAATGCTCTCATGTTCTCTGATTCTCTCTTTTTAAATTGATAGCACAGCGCTGCTTCACATGACATCATTCTTTGCACTTCTCTGGTGTTCCCAGGCTAACAGAAACTACATTTATATTCTTTACACCTGGTCAGAAACCAGAGCAATAAAGGACATTTTTACATGCAAATTCTAGCCATTAACTCTGGTCTTAAAACAATAGACAGGATGCCTCCCTCAAGACATATCGGCTCCAAATTTTGACATCAAAGACAGTCATAAAATGCTTGACTTAGCTTTCTTACAGCAGATTGCACTGTTGTTACATTTTTGCAGTTCAATATCCAATGCAGTCTTTTCACATTTAAGAGAACAAGCCTGTGGCTTACATTAATATTTACAAATGACAGAATTATCTACAGAATTCTATCTGGCTAGGCTGGCAGCCTTCACCTATCTTCACCCCCCCCCCCCCGGAGAACTCAAGCTAGTTATTCAAGTGACCCTTGAGAAACGTTACTTGAGAGGGTTAGGTCTATGAGTATACCTTACCCCATTCCCTGTCTTGAGAGCTCATCTGCATTGGCATTGCAAATCCCACTGCGGTGCTGCACTGACATATCATATGCTTGAACCCTAGGGTCCATCTTAGCAACTTGGCATTTTGTTGGCTGGCTTTGTTTAACCATGTTAAGGGGGTTGTGATCTGTCACTACCGCAAATTTTCTTCCATACAGATAAGGCTGAATTTTCTGCAGTGCCCACACTATGGCTAAACATTCCTTTTCTACAGCTGCCTAGTACTCCTCCCTGGGTTGGAGCCTATGAATGAGATAAACCACTGGGTACTCTTCTCCCTCTGAAGAAATCTAAGTACAGCCCCTACCCCATGGTTTGAAGCATCCACCTGCACAACAAATTCTTTGCTGTAATCTGGACTGGCTAACACAGGGGGTCCTCCCAAAGCTTCTTCAAGCTTCTGGAATGCCTGCTCACATGCTGGAGTCCACACTACCTTATCTGGCCTGTTCTTTCTTGTCAGGTCTGTGAGGGGAGCAACTATGGTACTATAACTGGGGACAAACGTTATGTAGTACCCTGCTGTCCCTAAGAATTCCCTCACCTGCTTTTTGGTAACAGGTGCAGGCCATGTCTGAATGGCTTCCACTTTGGCAGGTTCTGGCCTGATTTTACTACTCCCCACTATATGTCCTAGGTAGGAGACCTCTGCCATACCCACCTGACATTTGCTGGGCTTAATGGTCAACCCTGTCCTCTGTAGTCTGCCCAGCACCTCCCTGACATGCTGAAGGTGTTCTTGCCAGGAATGGCTGTAGATGGCAATATCATCTAGGTAAGCAAGGGCAAACCCTCCTGCTATGATATGATCTATCAACCTCTGGAAAGTTGCTGGGGCATTTGTCATCCCAAAGGGCATCTTTGTGAACTCATACAAGCCAAAAGGAGTCAGAAAGGCTGACTCCTCTTTAGCACTGGGTGGCAAGGGAACCTGCCAGTAACCCTTGGTAAGATCAATGGTTTTAAGATACATAGCCCCACCCAGCTGCTCTAGGGCCTCATCTGTCCCAGGCATTGGGGTAATCATCTGACTCTGTGTGACTATTTAATTTCCTGTAGTCCACACAGAACCTGGTGCTGCCATCCTTCTTTGGCACCAGCACCACTGGGAAGGCCCAAGGACTGTTGGACTCTTAAATCACCCCTAGTTCCAATATCTCCTGTATCCCTTCCCTCAGAGTCTATTTGACTCTCTCAGGCACCCTACAATGGCCTGCCTAATAGGCCTTTGGGGCCCTGTCTCTACCTGATGCTGCACCAGGTGAGTGCACCCTGGTTTCCCAGAGAACACGTCCCCAAACTCCTGTAACACTGATTGGATTCCTTGAAACTGGGTAGGAGATAGCTGCCGGGACATTGCTACCCCTTCTCCTGAGGTGTCCGTCTGAGCCGCACTGAGGACATCAGTCACCAGATCTCCCTCAAACTCCTCCTGCAATCCACTGCAAATGTTCAGCACAAGGGCCACCCTGTCATGGTAAGGTTTCATCATGTTAACATTGTGCAATCTGTGCCCCTGTCTCCTGCCTAGCAGTTACACCATGTAGTTAACATCACTTACCTTTCTTACCACCTTGCAGGGTCCCTTCAAAGCTGTTTGCAGCTTGTTGCATCTGACGGGAATGAGAACCATTACCTGCTGCCCCACAGCATACTTTCTAGCTCGAGCATTCCTGTCATACCACCTTTTTCTGTTGTTGGGCTTCTGCCAGGTTTTCCTGGACCATTCCCTGAATTCCCTGAACCTTATTCTGAGGTTTAGGACATATGTCACAACAGACTCCTTGTGAGGATCACACTCACCTTCCCACTCATCTCAAATTAAATCTAGAGGTCCCCTCACCCTATGCCCATACAGCAACTCAAAGGATGAAAAACTTGTGGATTCCTGGGGAACTTCTATGTAAGCAAACAACAGATGGGGCAAATATTTGTGCCACTCCCTCTTAAACAGGTCTGCAAATGCCCGTGGTATGGACATGATTGTAGAGTTTAACCTCTCAACAAGACCATTAGTCTGGGGATGGTAGGGGGTGGTCTTCACGTGCTTCACCCCACACTACTTCCACAGACAAGACAGCAGGTCTGACATGAATTTGGCACCTCTGTCAGTCAGTATTTCTTTTGGTAAACCTACCATGCTGACAATCTCTAACAAAGCATTTGCCACTTTTTCTGCCTCAATGGAGGACAGAGCCACTGCCTCAGGGTATTGTGTAGCATAATCCACTACCACTAGGATATACTTGTTCCCTGGGGAACTTGGGGTACTCAGAGGCCCCACAATAGCCATAGCTACCCTCTGAAATGCCTCCTCAATCACAGGCAAAGGCATCAAAGGAGTTCTCACCTTGTCTCCTGCCTTATCTAACTTTTGGCACTGCTCACAGGTCCTGCAGTACCCTGTTGCATCTCTGGAAATTCCAGGCCAATAGAAGTTCTGCATAATACATCTCTTTGTACGTTTTATACCCATATGACCTGCAAAGAGAATATCATGGGCTATGGCTAGAAGCGCCAGATGGTAGGTTCTAGGCACTACCAACTGCTGTACTCTCTCACCTTTTAGCCCTCCCTCAGGGGTCCACTCTCTGTACAGTAACCCTTTTGCCCAGTATACAGATTCCCCCTTCCCTTGAGAATCAGGTGCCTCCCTAACTACCTGCCTCAGGCCTTGCAATACAGGGTCTGACAGCTGAGCTTGTCTCAACTCTCTCTTTGCAACCCTTCCCAATTCCCCTTCCACAGGAAGTCTGGCATCCTCTAACAGTGGTGCCTCACTGTCAGCCTGGATACTACTACTCACTTCTACCTTTGCAATCACTCTGTCCAAGGGAATATCAGTACCCACAAGCAGCTGTGGCTCACCTTCAGTCTCCCTACTACAGAGTAGCCCACCTCCCTGAAGTAACCACCTCACCAGTCCTGGCTGCAAGTATCCAAATCCTTCCCTATCAGGATATCTGCAGGATGGTAGTTCAGTACCCCTGTTGTCTCAAGACAGCCTACTATTGGCATTTTGTCTTTCCCACTTACTGGCTCTCTCATCTTTTTTTCCCTACCTTGCCTCCATGGAATTCTGTATGCCACATGGCCCCACTGGTTGCATTCAAAACATTTAACCCCAGGTCCTGGACATGTACCCAGACTAGTGGCTTCCCCTGATACTGGCAGATTCTGTTGGGGTAGTCTGTGCTGCCCACCATGTGTTCCTTAGACCAATAAGCAGTACTGAAAGTCCCTTTCTTGTGCAGGGATGACCTGCTTGCTAGGTATAGGTCTCCCTTCTTCCCCAACTCATCTGAAGTAGCACATTGTCTATCAGCTAACTAGATCCTCATGTCCTCAGGCAAAGTGCTAATGGCTTTTTCTCTCACCAAACGGTCTGCCAGCCCTTCAAAAGTGGTGAACTGACATCCCCTCACCCACCTATGAAAATAAGTGCTCAGTTCAGCAACATATTCACACACACTTTTATCTGCCTTGCATCTATGCTCACGAAACTTTTTCCTATATGTTTCAGGTGTTAGCTTAAAACATTCTAACAAGTGATTTTTAACAGCAGTATAATCAAAATATTCACAATCAGCAAGTTTAGACAACACAGTTGCAGCTTTACCATGGAGTAAGGCCATGGAGTAAGGGGGTCAGGAATCGTACCCAGAGCCTTTGGTCAACATCATACTGTTTACATATCCTCTCAAACATATGAATAAAACTATCAAAATTATCCCCCTCATTAAACTGCAGAAGAAATTTACTGACCTTTTGTGCTTCTGGGGTCCAGTTACTCCCTTCCTCATTATCTCCATGACTCTGGCAAAGAGTCAGCATCTCCTTCCCATGCTGCCTCTGCCTCTCCTTTTCCTCAGCTTTCAGGCATAGCAGTTTCTCATTCTCCTCACTCTCTAGATGCCTCAGACTCTCAGCTGCTTCTATTTCCACATGCCTGGCCTCCACCTCAAGTCTCTTTAGCTCCAGATGGATTTCTAAGTCCACTTCAGAAAGGTTGAGCTGTCCATTCCTGAGGGTGGTACATCTCCAGTGCCAGTCGGATCATCCTCCTGGTTGCTGTTTTCTGATGCAGCTGTGACCAAAGCTTTAATCATGTCTGCCTTAGTCAGGTTTCCATGCACCAGTCCCCTAGCCTGGAACATCTCAGCCAGCTGGCTCCTTGTCAGCTTTCCATACTCCTCTGCTGACATGCTCCCTGCTCTCCCTGACTAGCTAAGCTAACAAGAGAAATACAACAACTGTGATCTGAACTCTGAGTATTCACTGCGTGGCTGATTTAGAGTACAAAGCACCTTCAGTAATCACTGTACACAAGCTACAGGAATTCACTCTACCCACACCACTACAAGCCAATTAGTATTTGCCAACCAATGAATATGTGGTGTGGATATCCCATCACTGCCAGTCAATTAATATGTGATGCCCGTGCACTGGCCCAGCAATCAAGGAGCCTCAATCCTCACCACAAACACCAGTGAGGGGCATCCATATAGGGAAAGGATAATAAATACACACACAGTAAAGTGCAATGTCCCTTAAGAGCACACAGAAATTACAGTCAGTCTGGGGCTGGTCTCTCCCTTTCTCTCCAGGTCCCCAATAAGACTCCCGACTGGCACAGCTATATGGTCCAGATCTCAGCCTAGTGGGCAAGCTAAAACCTCCAGCACCCTCTCTGTCCAACCAGTGCTTTGTGTCCCTGACCAAGTAGCTGACACACACACACACTTTGAGATAAGAGTTATATACAACCACACATACACTCCTGCAGAAGGCTGGCACAGGTTCTCCAGCTGTGCCCCTTTTCTGTCCAGTCTAAAAGGTAGTACTAGCTGCCACCACCCACTAATATCAGCTACTCAAAGGTCCTTCTGAAGGGTGTCCAATTATTACTGTGCAATATTATTATCCAAATGAAGTGTGACTGAACAGTCAAGGCTTATTAGAGTGACTTGGTACAGTATCACTATATATATGCAATGTACTCTAGAGCTTAAATTAACTCTACATAAAACAGCCAAAGTTGAAAGGTTTAAAAATATTTAATAATAAATAATAAAAACACATCTTACAATACAGTGCTAGTCAAAAGTTTAGAGATCACAGAGAAATACTTAAAATAATACAGTAGCAAAAGTTCTGACATCACAGAAAAAACAACTAGACTAATCTTCCTATTTCCTAACTATATTTAAGAGAAAGCACAGTTCTAAAATAAACTTACATATAGAAAAAGGCAGCGCTGGTGATGTTGGATGTTCTCAAGACAAAATTCTTTCTGATTCTCTCTCTTTAAGTTGATAACACAGAGTTGTTTCACATGACATCATTCTTCACACTTCAATGGTGTTCCCAGGCTAACAGAAACTACATTTACATTCTTTACACCTGGTCAGAAACCAGAGCAATAAAGGACATTTATACATGCAAATTCTAGCCATCAACCCTGGTCTTAAAACAATAGGCAGGATGCCTCCCTCTAGACATATTGGCTCTGAATTTTGACATGAAAGACAGTCATAAAATGCTTGACTTAGCTTTCTTTCTTTCTGCACTGTTGTTACATTTTTGCAGTTCAATATCCAATGCAGTCTTTTCACATTTAAGAGGACAAGCTGGTGGCTTACATTAATATTTACAAATAACAGAATTATCTACAGAATTCTGTCTAGGCTGGCAGCCTTCACCTATCTTCACATTTAACATTTACGGAAGACCGCAAGCTGGGGTGAAGTGTGGTGATGAGCTATCAAAAACATTTATCCTTACAAGAGGAACCAGGCAGAAGCATCCACTTTCACAATTACTCTTTACATTACATTACATTACACCACATTATACTTAAAGCTGTTAGCCAGGGGCATAAGGTAATAAGACATAACTAGATATAAATGGAGAAATGCTAATGAGAAAATAGCCCTTTTGTAGACAACACAATATTATGTGTTGCCAGTCTAGAATATTATACAGAAATTGTATTTGATAAACTGAAATATTTCAATAGTATGGCAGGATGTAAAGTATATAAACCAAAAACAAATGGTATAGTAACTAATTGTATCCCAACACATGATTTGGTAAGGAGTTTCCCCTTTTCTGTGGAGTCATTATAAGCTACAATATTTGAGAATTTGGCTGAAATGCTATCTTGAGCAATAATCTAAAGAAATGTGAGAAGAAATTAATCAAAAGGTAAGATTATGAAAACTGTTATTTATGGACATTGACAATAACATACAAGACATAAAGATATTTTTGGTCCCACTAGTTCTTTATGTAGGTTCATAGGTTCATAGGTTCATACTAGGCTATCTGCCCTAGGGCATTTATAAGCCTAGCCAGAATGTGTTTGGCTTTCGCCACCCATTTTAAATTTATTTTGCTATGCCCTTTTTCGAGGTTAGTATACTGTGCCTCTGTCTAACAGTGACACAGAAGTGATACCCGGGGTAAACCTACGATCTCCCATCCACTCATCAAGATTCCTCTTGAAGAGAGTCAATGAGGGACTCTGCCTAACCTGGACTGGGATTTTATTCCAGAGTGAAGGGAGCCTCTGGGTTATGAATCTGTCCCTCCAGCATGTCCTATTTATTTCAGTGCTGAGGTTCAAGTCTCGAGCGTAGCTCGATGGGATTTGGATTTTCTGAGGTGCAGCATGTCCATTAATTCCGGGTTGGACATGGCTTTATACGTCAGGCACAGATCGCCTCTGAAAAGGCGGTATGCCACTGAGTAGAGCTGGAGTTTCTTTAACCGGGCAGCATATGGCATCTGTTTGAGCCCTTTGATCCTCTTGGTGAGGTACTTTTGGGGTCTTTCCAGTTGCTGCAGGTGTCTGGTAAGGTACATCCCAAAAGGGCATTGTACTCAATTATGGGCCTGATGAGGGATGAGTAAAGAGGCACGATGACCTCCCCTGATCTAGATGTGAATCCCTTCATGATTAGGTGGGCTATATAAAATGTTTTTCTAACCACTTTGGCCACGTGGTTGTCAAATGAGAGATTGCTATCAACTTGGGTCCCCGGGTCCCTAATTACTTCTTCTGTACTTAATGGATGTGGTAATTTGTGGGCACTTTGTTTTTGCCAAAGGGGATGACTATACACTTTTTGGCAATTAGCTTGAGGCCATGGCTCTGGCACCAGTTGTCTGTTTCTATGAGGCCCTTTTGGAGGATGCTTGTGTCGGCTGGAGAGTCGATTATGGCACCCAGTTTGCAGTCATCTGCGAACTTGGTCACCAACAGTCCTTCTGTGTTGGCCTGTACCTCCAAAAAATATATACCGAACAAGAGAGGTCCCAGGACTGAGCCTTGTGGGACACCCCTTGTAACTGGTTTGGAGTCTGACATGGCTCCAGCAATTCTAACCATGTGGGTTCTGTCCTTGAGCCAGTTTGCAATCCATCTAGTGACATAGGGGTTTATATTTAAGCTGGTGAGCTTATCTATAATGCCCGAGTGGGGTATTGTATCGAAGGCTTTTGCGAGGTCCAGGTAGGCTGTGTCGACCACCTTCCCCTCGTCAATGGCCTTGGTGACTGTTTCAAAGAAATCAACCAGGTTTAAGAGGCAGGATCTGCCCTTAACAAAGCCGAACTGGGTAGGATCCAGTGTCTGTAGGTCCCCAATATCTTTATTTATGAGGTCCATGATGATCCTTTCCATAGCTTTGCAGACCAAGCTAGTCAGGCTTATGGGACGATAGTTTCCAGGATCCGTTGAGGCACCACCTTTATGGAGAGGGACCACTGTTGCTGTATGCCACTCTTTGGGCACACATCCTGTAGTAAGGCTGAGATTGAACAGTAGTTTTATGTTTGGGTTTAGCTCTTCTTGGAGTTCATGTAGGACGCAGCCAGGGACACCGTCTGGTCCCATTGATGCTGTGTTTTTTGCTTTGGAGAGGGCGGCTCTTACCTGAGCATCTGAGATGTCAGGGGGGCAGCACTCTGCTGAAATAGATATTTGCCCTTTTGGTGGGGAGGGGGGGGAGAAGTTTGCGCTGAACCTGTCAGCTAGGATGTTGGCAATGTCTGTGGGTTCAGTGTATTTTTTGTCATTTTGGACTAATTCTGAGCAAATCTGGGAATTACCACCCAAATTCCTAACATAACTAAAGAAAGCCTTGTTATTATCCTTAGTGTCCTGTGCAATTTTTCTCTCGAAGCTGGCCTTAGACAATTTTATGAGTGCCCATAGTTTTTTGCTAATACTGATCAGTGATGCCTTCCCTTTTTGGGATTTTGCTCTATCATTTAGTAGCTTCCTCCTTCTATTGTATAGTTTGTTTATGGCTGGAGTCCACCAGACAGGACATCTGCCTTTGGAGGATTGGGTCTTGGTTTTATTTGGGATCACATGATCCATGCATTCCTGAAGGTGTTCATAGAATGCGTTTATAAAGGATTCTGCGGTCTGGGCCGTATTTTCCACAGGCCCGGGGGCTTTGAAGGATTCCACCTCGGTTTTGAGGAGTGTGAAATTTGCTTTAGAAGTTTTTCACTGTGGTTTTCTGGGCAGGGGGTGGGGTCGGGATGTGAATATCCAGTGAGATTAGTTTATGGTCTGATCTTACCAGTGAGGGATACACTTCTGGTCTGGAGCATAGAGTCCCCATGTTGGTGATGATCAGGTCCAGTATATTTTCCCCTCTTGTGGGAGTGGTAACAAGTTGTTCCATAGCATTTGAGTTTATAAATTCTAGGAACCTTTGGGCTAGGGTGTTGGAGCTAGAGTAATGCTCCCAGTCTATGTTTGGGTAGTTGAAGTCGCCCAATATAATGGTGTTTGGAGAGACCTTCATATTTTCCAGTGTTCTCAGAAAGGCCGAGTGGGGTTCCTGGGTTTGGGAGGGTGGTCTGTAGCAGGCTATAAACTGGAAGGCAGTTTTACCCACTAGGTCAGGCTTATTATGCATCAAATAAGAGATCAGATATGGAAGAGGATAAAAACAGAAATTAATGAGTTTATTTTGGATAACAAAGGAAAAGAAGAGAGCAAGCTTAAAAACTAATACTGGCAAAGGAAATATTTTGGGATTTCCAGATTTGGAGGTGTGATATGATGCCATCCGCACAATTTAGATTAAGATATCTGATTCAATATATGGACTATAAACTCAAATGGAAGCAAATAATAGGCATAGTGCCCAAACAGTGGAATCACACATAGGTATTTGGGCAGATCTAGGAAAGGAATATAAAGGGAACTATGTACAACCTTATATACATAAAAGTATTAAGCAAATCTATATGTTTAAGGAAGCTAAACATCAGATAACAAGAACACCAATAGGTTATGCCACACACACACACACACACACACACACACACACACACACACACACACACACACACACACACTGATAAAAAGTAACAGAAAAAATGTAATACCACCAGAAGGAATAAAACCCCAATCCACGAAGTATCCTTTAGCGCTTTCGTCTTTAATAAAAACTTCATCAGAATAAATAACACCATAACTAACCCTCCTTATATACATAAGACAATTAATGACATCATAATTAATTACCCTAGTTATACAATAATTGCATCACATTCATAAGTTACATACATAAGTATAAAATAAATATATTACTGCAAAATAAATAAATTAGATGAATGTATTTATGTTTGCAAGTAACCTTCAGCTTTTAATCTTAAAATAGAACTAATAGAGGTGTTACTATTCAAACCTGGTTCTTGTGTGGCATTAGTTCTTAACTGCCACCTAAGTTCCTTAGCCTCCAGGTAATCATTAAGGGGTCCACCTCTTTCACCTAAAGTAATTTGTTCTATAATGCAAAACTTAAATTCATGTCCTGTATTATTTAAAATATGTACAGCCAAGACATTTTTCATATCTTGTTTCTTAATGTCATAGTAATGTTGGTATATTCTACTTCTCAAAGCATTAATCGTCTTGCCTATATAAAAACTAGAGCATTGGGAACACTTGGCTAAATAAACCACTGTCTTACTATTGCATGAATATTTTTTCTTATATACATATTTCCCATAATTTGGAATATAAATCTCAGTTCCCTCCATTATATGTTGACATTGCATACAAAAACCACATTTAAACATACCTTTCTTTCCATCATAACTATCCTGTGACTTCTCTATCATGTTTTTCAAGGTTATATCTTTTTTATATACAATGTTGGGTGTCTTCCCCACTACTTCTATGTATTCCTTATTCATATTAAAAACATTCCAATTACGTTGTATAATATGTGTAACCTCTGTAAATTGCTGGTTGTATCTAAAAATTCCAGCTTTTTTAAAAGCTTTAGGTACTGTACCCCCCCCCCCCCCACTTGGATGGTCAGCAACAGTACCTTTACCTAATAATGGAAAAAAATAACCATTATTTCTCTTAAGAATAACTTCCTGTAATATGTTTTCTACAACCCCCAAAGGGTAACCTCTTTTTACTAGCATATCAGTAAGGATGTCGATTTGATCCAAAAATTCACAATTATTTGATATCATCCTGGCTAGCCTTACCCCTTGTCCTTTTGTTAATGCCTTCTTTTGATGTAAAGGATGAAAGCTTTCAAAATGTAACAAAGTATTTGAGTAAGTAGGTTTTCTGTATATGGTTGTCTCAAAACATTTATCTAAATTGTTTTTACTAATGGAAATATCTAAATAATGTATTTTGTCTGATGAGGTAGTACATGAAAATTCTAAAAAATCAGTGCTTTCATTAACAAACACCAAAAATTGTTTAAGCATATCTTCACTATTGTTCCATAAAATAACAATATCGTCTAGGTAACGACCATAATAGGTCCAATATTTTGCAAAGGGACTCTTAAAAAAGCTGGAATTTTTAGATACAACCAGCAATTTACAGAGGTTATACATATTATACAACGTAATTGGAATGTTTTTAATATGAATAAGGAATACATAGAAGTAGTGGGGAAGACACCCAACATTGTATATAAAAAAGATATAACCTTGAAAAACATGATAGAGAAGTCACAGGATAGTTATGATGGAAAGAAAGGTATGTTTAAATGTGGTTTTTGTATGCAATGTCAACATATAATGGAGGGAACTGAGATTTATATTCCAAATTATGGGAAATATGTATATAAGAAAAAATATTCATGCAATAGTAAGACAGTGGTATATTTAGCCAAGTGTTCCCAATGCTCTAGTTTTTATATAGGCAAGACGATTAATGCTTTGAGAAGTAGAATATACCAACATTACTATGACATTAAGAAACAAGATATGAAAAATGTCTTGGCTGTACATATTTTAAATAATACAGAACATGAATTTAAGTTTTGCATTATAGAACAAATTACTTTAGGTGAAAGAGGTGGACCCCTTAATGATTACCTGGAGGCTAAGGAACTTAGGTGGCAGTTAAGAACTAATGCCACACAAGAACCAGGTTTGAATAGTAACACCTCTATTAGTTCTATTTTAAGATTAAAAGCTGAAGGTTACTTGCAAACATAAATACATTCATCTAATTTATTTATTTTGCAGTGATATATTTATTTTATACTTATGTATGTAACTTATGAATGTGATACAATTATTGTATAACTAGGGTAATTAATTATGATGTCATTAATTGTCTTATGTATATAAGGAGGGTTAGTTATGGTGTTATTTATTCTGATGAAGTTTTTATTAAAGACGAAAGCGCTAAAGGATACTTCGTGGATTGGGGTTTTATTCCTTCTGGTGGTATTATCAGTTTGTGTGGTTTTGCAGTTATATGGTTTGGCGTAATATAGAAAAAATGTAATATTTATTTAAAGAAGAAAGAACTGAGATTTTAGGAGTAGATGATAAAGGGATCATATAAAATGGGATGAAGCTATCATATACATGTGTAATGTTAGAATTCGAGGAACATATGCAGAGGTTGGATAGCAATTTTGTTAAACCACAAACAATATATTTTACAATTGAGGCCAGAAATAGCAAACTGGAAAATGGTAATAAGCATATCCTATATTAGGTAATATGAAATTTGAGAAGATAATACTGTATAAAGGTAAAATAGCATGGAGTGAATGATTACAGAAAGATATTTCAGATGATCAGTACAGAGAAATATGTCTTAATCCTATATGTGCAACTAAATTGAGAAAAATATAAAATGTTTACATGGAAATGTTTGCACAAATACTTCTATACCCCTCCCATGCCTCTTAACCTCCTAATGAAAGAAGTGTGGACAAAGCCTAAAATAATGGTGGGACAAAGGCCCGATAATAGGAAAGATTTTAAATATTGCTCTTATAAACTTAGAAAGTTGCTAGAATACTTAGATTTGTGTTATGATGCATTTTCTGAAGGACATGAAAGGTGGAACACGTGTGAAAATTAAATGCATGCCGTTATTTAGTGATTTAAATTCTCACTGATTTGTTAGAAAACCACACATTTTATAAGAAATGGGCCAAAAATATGAGGCAAAAAAAATTTGGACATTTTGTGAATATCTGGACAGTTGAGAGGTATTACCCCTCCCTATAAGACTTTAAAAATGTTCTGACAGACAAGAGACATATGTGGGAGAAGTGATGGTTCAAAAAGAGGTCATTGGGAGCATATATTTTGGGTTAAGTACAGGGTTGTGTCAGTATAAAAATGATTTGAATAATTTGTTAAGTCATATACTTAGAAGGATTTAACCCCGTTATAGAGATGCTTTTATTGAGATGATGTAAAATGACATTTACTAAAGAGGTAAAAGCATTGTTATCTTTAGTGTTGATAGTGGCTAAGAAAGCACTAACTAGAAAATGGAAAAAAACAAAGAAGCATCAATGAGGGAGGTTAAAAAGATAATTACACAATAAAATATAAGAGTAAACAGGACACACAGCTAATCCAACTGGAAAAAAATAAGAAAAACCTAGCCAGGCTAGAGTTTGTACTGTGTGATTCCTTGAAACCTCTTGTAAAAGAGGATTATGGGATATATGCAAATGACCCCTTAAGGACACCAGGTGTTTCGGCTATATGGCAGTTCTGAAAGCCCATGACTTATGTCTTTTTAAGTTGATTAAGGGAGAAATTCAGGCCAATAAAGCCAAACTCCACTAGCTGTGGACATGCATATTTTAGTCTTGTTATGACATCATCAGCACAGCATAAGTGTACTGTTTAGAACTGAGAATTCTATGAGACAAGAAACAGAATTATATACTGAAAACATGATCTGTTTGGGATTCTGTATTGGACATTGTGCTTGAAGAGGACATTGGCACAAAACAAAGAACCTAAGATGTATAAAAATGTAATAAACAACACTATAATATAAGGTGTAAGGTCACTGGTCCATTTGCTAAGATTTGTAATATAGTAAGAATGAAGCAATATGGTCACAAGTTGGTTCCTAATCTCAAATTATTTTTTAAGTCTTTGGCCTGTGTGTTTTGTTTATGGAGCGATGTTAAAGTTGATTGTGAAATTTAAATTTATAAACTTAATGGCAAATTATTGAAAGCTAAGTTTAAGCAGTGATTGCCCAACATTATATTAGTTTATTAGCCTTGTATGAACCTATAAAATGGTCATAATAGCAATCAGTACCAAAATAACAAGTGCACCATGCATGGGGATTACTCAGTATGTAAAAATTAAAATGTGTTAATTAATAAAGCTGTGAAATCACACATACACACACACACACACACACATATATATATATATATATATATATATATATATATATAAAATCAACTGCAGTGGTGGTGCTGCGGTAGCGCTGTCGCCTGACAGTAAGATGTTGTCCCGTTCGATTCTCAGCTAGAGTGCCTTCTGTCTGGAGACATGCGTGAATGGGCGTACCTTCGTTGAAGGTTGTGCGTCAGGGCTGGCAACTTGGCACATAAAAATCTACTGCCAATCATTAGCGGACCAGAGTTCCACTGTGGCGACCCCTAACTGGGAAAAGCCGAAAGACACAACAACAACATAAAATCAAGTATTTGTCCAGTAGAAATGAAGGCTTTTGTGTAAAACATTTTCAATTCAATGTTATAGAGAGCATGGGGTTGAAGCTAAAGTTAAGGCACAAGTCAGGTATTTATATGGGAGCATTATACAATCTGTCAGACTTCTTTAGAAGGAGACGCTGAAAATCATACTTCTGAAAGCAACAGTTGTTTTGTCTCAATAAGAAAGTACCACAGGAAAGAAAATATGTTTGTTGTTGGACAATTCTAAGTACCTGACAATTTTTGTAAGGAAAAGAAGGATCTTTGTTGTGTCATTAAAAATTTAGCTACAAAAGTAATTGTTTCTGTATACAACATAGTTGATGGAGGATTATTTTACATGTGTTTTGTTAAAATTTTGTTGATAGCAGCAGTATTCAAGTTCAAAAGTATATTATATATCATGATTATTTTTAAAAAAATTTAAACAATATAATAAAACCAATCCATTTAATTTAATATAATTAAATATAGCACTTAGAAAGGAGCCACTTTTGAGACTTTAAGTATTTTTCCTCTGTTTATTTGCTAAGTTTTTCTGCATAGCCGCCTATTTTGAGCATTTTCTGGCTTGTTAAATTTGATTTCTGCATTAGTAACTGTATTTAGAGCACAACCTAGAGCTGTTTACTGAATTTCCTGTTTGCACTTATTTTTAAAATCGTTTTTTTCTCAAAACTTGCATTTTATCTGTCTTTGGCCTAGCACTCTTGTGTGGGGTCATTTACTGCACTGTTATAACTTGTTGATACTTGTTAACCTCTGCTATCTCTGAAAAAAAACAAAAAAACAAAAAAATCTTGCTTTTTCCCACTTTTCTGAGATTTAAAAAAGTTCAGTTACAGGCTTGCTGTTCTTGAACTGTTTGTAAGTTTCTGTGAGGCCATTTTTTGCTTGGGCTAAAGGAAAGTCTCTCTGTTGATCAGTGGCAGTGAAAAACATTGAGCAGCCTGCCTGCCCCTGTGGGAGTGGTTACTGACTTGAAACTGTAGTTTTATTGGCCATTTTGGGTCAATTCCAAAAACTCCTTCATCTTCCTCTCTTAAAACCTGGTTGCCTCATGGTTTTGGCGTCTTTTCAGGCTTGTTGGCTGTTGGTGAAGCACCCACCAAGAGGAGAAAACGCTGAGAGAAGAAAGGAGCCACTTTTGAGACTTTAAGTATTTTTCCTCTGTTTATTTGCTAAGTTTTTCTGCATAGCCACCTATTTTGAGCATTTTCTGGCTTGTTAAATTTGATTTCTGCATTAGTAACTGTATTTAGAGCACAACCTAGAGCTGTTTACTGAATTTCCTGTTTGCACTTATTTTTAAAATCGTTTTTTTCTCAAAACTTGCATTTTATCTGTCTTTGGCCTAGCACTCTTGTGTGGGGTAATTTACTGCACTGTTATAACTTGTTGATACTTGTTAACCTCTGCTATCTCTGAAAAAACAAAAAAAAATCTTGCTTTTTTCCCACTTTTCTGAGATTTAAAAAAGTTCAGTTACAAGCTTGCTGTTCTTGAACAACAAAGTCTGCTCTTCACTTTTTCCCTTAGAACTGCTCTATCTCTCAATTTAAACACCATATTCTCATTCTAAGGCCCTTCACTGGTCCAATTAAGTAATCCTACAAGTTAGCACTATTAAACCATAAGCACTACTTACTCTTATACTCTCTACGATTACCCTGTCCTCTATTGGTCCGTCTTAAATTCAGTTTCCCTGTTACTCTAGCATGTCCAAAGGTCAGTCAATGGTTTCCTCTAGTCCAGCTGGTGAATCTGGGAATTTTGAGGCAATGTTACAACTGTCTCATGTACACGGACAACCCTCTCCTCCTCCAAACAGGTTCAAATATATGTGAGAGATGCAACTATTTAGCCAAACTGGAGGCTGAGCTCTCTCATCTCAAAACTGGTGTAACCAGTCAGGAGGAGAAGGTAACCTCACACAACACAATTCCAGTATCACATAGTCCCACCACATCAGCGAACCAAACACATAAATACACAAAAACATACTCAGAGGCTCTAAATAAAAATCTACCTAAGCAACAGAGACCTCCAAAGCAGACATCCAACCAACGCTACCTCAAAACAAAACACACACAACACATAACCCACAAAGTCAGTGCACAGCCACAGCCCTTAAGGCTGAATAACACACCTGATACTCTTGTTATAGGTGACTCTATTGTCAGACACACTGACGTCCCGCTCACCAGGCTGAATAAAGAAAGTCAACGTCACGTGAGCTGCCTGTCGGTGCTAGGATCCAACACATAACGCAAGCACTCAGGTCACCCAAAGCAAATACAAATATGACTCAGTCATTGTACATGCTGGTGTGAATGACCTGAGATGTACCTCCCTGGACTACATGAAAAGAGACATAGAGGAGCTCTCTGATCATGTAGCCCAGGCTGGTATGACCCTGACCTTGAGCAGCATCTTACCCTCACCTAGAATGATGCCACAGTACAAAGACAAAATGATCGATTTTAACAATTGGCTAAAATTTTGGTGTCATTCAAAGGGGATCCAGTGTCTGTCAGCCTGGGATGACATGCTCGACAAGCCCCGTTGCTTCGCTAGGGGCGGCTTGCACCTCTCACCACTGGGCTTTCGGATATTGGCAAAGGCTCTTGCCACCCCCATAGTGCCTGTTTTAGGCAAGGCTCAAAAGTCAAACCCACCCCCATAGACAGCACAAGGAACAAGAAACTAAGGGTAATGCTGCTAAACGCCAGAAGTCTTAACCTCAAGATGCATGCACTCGAAGCTCTCCTCAGTATGGAGAACATCGATATCTGTGCAGTGACAGAAACTTGGTTCAAGGCTCCAGAGAGCACCCCAGCACTACCAGGCTATACCTTGTATCATGCTTTTCGGCCCCAAAACCCAGACCGAACCACAAAAGGAGGGGGAGTTTCCATATTTATCAAGGATATCCACACCTCCAGGTTAGTGGCATTGCACGGCATCGGAGACCATCCATGTGCAACTAACAGTAGGCAAGACTGCTTTTCAGCTTATAGCATCCTACAGACCACCCTCTCAAAGTCAGGAATCCCATTCGGCTTTCCTGAAAACATTGGAGAACATGAAGATCTCTCCAAACACCATTATATTGGGTGACTTCAACTACCCAAACATTGACTGGGAGCACTACTCAAGCCCCAGCACCTTAGCCCAAAAATTCCTGGAAATTATAAACTCAAATGCTATGGAACAACTAGTCACCACTCCCACAAGAGGGGACAACATACTAGACCTGATCATTACCAACATGGGGACTCTATGCTCCACACCAGAAGTATATCCCTCATTGGTAAGATCAGACCATAAATTAATTTCACTGGATATCCACATCCCGACCCCAGCCCAGAAAACCACAGTGAAAAACTTCTCAAAAGCGAACTTCTCACTTCTCAAAACCGAAGTGGAATCCTTCAAGGCCCCAGGGCCAGTGGAAACTACAGCTCAAACTGCAGAATCCTATATAAATGCATTCTACGGACATCTCCAGGAATGCATGGATCATGCTATCCCAAACAAAACCAAGACCCAATCATCCAAAGGCAGGCGTCCAGTCTGGTGGACCCCTGCCATAAATAAACTGTACAACAGAAGGAGGAAGCTACCACATGATAGAGCAAAATCCCTAATAGGGAAGGCATCTCTGATCAGTACTAGCAAAAAATTATGATCCCTCATAAAATCCTCCAAGGCCAGCTTTGAGAGAAAAATTGCACAGGACACCAAAGACAATCATAAGGCTTTTTTCAGTTATGTTAGAAACCTGGGATGCAACTCCCAGACTTGTTCTGAGTTGATTCTAAATGACAAAAAATACACTGAACCCACAGACATCGCAAATATCCTGGCAGACAGGTTCAGTGCGAACTTCTCCACCCCCTCCCCCCCAAAAGAGCAAATATCTATCCCGGCAGAGGGCTGTCTCCCAAACATCTCAGATGCTCAGGTGAAGGCTGCCCTCTCCAAAGCAAAAAACACTGCTTCCATGGAACCAGATGGCGTCCCAGGTTGCGTCCTACATGAACTACAAGTGGAACTAATCCCTCAAATAAAACAGCTATACAATCTCAGCCTCACTACAGGATATGTGCCCACAGAATGGCGTGACAGCAACAGTGGTCCCACTCCACAAAGGTGGAGCCTCTACGGACCCTGGAAACTATCGCCCCATAAGCCTGACTAGCTTAGTCTGCAAGGCTATGGACAGGATCATCATGGAGCTCATAAACAAAGACATTGGGGACCTACAGACACTAGATCCTACCCAGTTCAGCTTTGTCAAGGGCAGATCCTGCCTTTTGAACCTGGTTGACTTCTTTGAAACAGTCACCAAAGCCATAGATGCAGGGAAGGTAGTCCACACAGCCTATCTGGACCTTGCAAAGGCATTTGACACAATATCCCACTCAGGCATCATAGATAAGCTATCCAGCTTAAATATAAACCCCTATGTCACAAGATGGGTCGCAAACTGGCTCAAAGACAGAACCCACAGAGTGAGAGTTGCTGGAGCCATGTCAGACTCGAAACCGGTCACAAGTGGCATCCCACAGGGTTCTGTCCTGGGACCACTCTTGTTCGGTATATACTTTTCCGAGGTACAGGCAAACGTGGGAGGACTATGGCTCACCAAGTTCGCAGACGACTGCAAACTGGGCGCCATAATCAACTCCCCAGCTGACACAAACATCCTTCAAAAAGGTCTCACAGAGACAGATAACTGGTGCCAGCGCCATGGTTTAAAGCTAAATGCCAAAAAATGTATAGTTATACCCTTTGGCAAAAACAATGTGCCCACAAATTACCACATAGGCGGAAACCCATTAAGTACAGAGGAAGTTATTAGGGTCCTGGGGACCCAAGTTGATAGCAATCTCTCCTTTGAAAACCACATTGCCAAAGTGGTTAGAAAGACCTTCTACACAGCCCACCTCATCACGAAGGGTTTCATATCTAGATCAAGAGAGGTAATCGTGTTCTTTATTCATCCCTCATCAGGCCCATCATAGAATACAATGCCCCTTTTGGGATGTACCTTACCCGACACCTGCAGCAATTAGAAAGACCCCAAAAGTATCTCACCAAGAGAATCAAGGGTCTCAAACAGATGCCATATGCTGCTCGGTTAAAAAAACTCCAGCTCTACTCAGTTGCATACCGCCTACTTCGAGGCGATCTATGCCTGACATATAAAGCTATGTCAAATCCAGAATTAATGGACATGCTCCACCTCAGTAAATCTAAATCCCTTAGAGCCACACGCCGAGGGACTTGAACCTCAGCACAGAAATAAATAGAACTTGCTGGAGGGACAGGTTCATAACCCAGAGGCTCCCTTCGCCTGGAATAGAATTCCAGTTCATGTGAGGCAGAGCACCTCACTGAATCTCTTCAAGAAGAATCTCGATAAGTGGATGGGGGATTGTAGGTTTGTCCCAGGGATTACTCCCGTGTCACTATTAGACAGAGGCACAGTAAACTAAACCTTAAAAAGGGCACAGTATACTCAAATCAAGGGGTGGCGTAAGCCATACAGAATCGGGCTAGTCTTATAACTGCCCCAGGGCAGATAGCCTAGTATGAACCTATGGACCTATTCTATTACCCCAGTAAATATGCTAATAAAAGATAAACAAATGAAATTGTAAAAGTTTTGAAAAGTAAATAAACAGCTTCCATTAGGAATTGAACCCAGAACCTTCTATGTATGAGGCAGGTGTAATAACCACTACACTATTACCTTCACATAACCTATTACTACAAGTTCAATGTCTTATAAGAGCTTTTAAGTTTAAAAGGCTACTAATAGACAGGTTGTCATTCAGTCCTGGCCAGTACATGGAATTCAGTCTCAACTGCCATGCGAGTTCCAATTTTTCTAATAGGTAGGGCCAACCCCCCCCCACACGAATTCTAGGTACCACGCATTCCAATATAATGAACTTAAATTCAATGTTGTGGAAACCCTGTAATATGTCTCACTAAGGCATTCCCTTCCCAGCCATCTCGTATGTGTCTAAGATGTTCACTAATTCTGGTTTTAAATTTTCTTTCAGTTTTGCCCATGTAGATACATGGGCAGGAAACACAAATAGCACAATAAACAACCCTCTATGTAGGACATGTAAATTTGTTTTTAACCCAGATATTTGTTCCATTAATCTCCACACCTTTATCTATTTCAATAAAGTTATTACAAAATTTACACCTACCACATCTGTGCATAAACCCTTTATACTGCTCACCTTTCTGTCTCTCGAATATATTTTTTAAGCAATGTCCTTTCTTGCATACACAAATGGGAGCCTCTCCTAAAATGTCCCTCATAACTTTGTCATTCCTAATAAACTCCCAGTTTTTAGTCAAAATATTCTTTATGTAATTTGCTTCCTATTAAATGTTGTTAAAAAACTATTCTCATAGGACTTTGGTGAGCTGATACACATATTGTGATTTTGCTGTTATTATTATTAATAGTGTAGTTGTTAAACAGACATTTTCTAATGTTTGTACTACATTAGTGTTTTTCATGTTTAAAATAGGGGCAAAATGCCCAGACGTTCTCTTACTGTTCACTTCATTAGCAATTTGGTCTATTAACGAACTTGGATAACCTCTCTTGAGAAACATTTGTTTCAGCAAATTACACTCCTTAATATATGTCTCCCATACAGTTGTCATACGGGCAGCATGGACAAACTGTCCCTTTACAACTGCCTGTTTTTGTTTGAATGGGTGACAACTACTAAAATATAAAAAAAATATTGGAGTATGTATTTGCTTGGTGGTTTTAAGAAGTGGTCTGCCTCCTCTACACTCGTTTTTGTGGATTTATTCGTTGATTTTGTTATCTTTTTATGAAAGAAGCATTGATAAATTGATGAAAGAGGTATTTAAACACTGTGATGAAGTGAGGGTGTATCAAACACATGAATTTTTTCAGGAACAACTTTCTTTGTTAACCACAGACCTAATGACTTTGGAAAAGGAACTTGAAGAGCAAAAACTTAAATTTCAAAGAGATTCAAGGGAATATGCTAGTGGCAAACCTTTCACCACACAAAAAAAAAACAGTAAAGTTTTCAGATAATTTTGACCAAGTTTGAGCTCAGGGGAAGAGAAAAAGAACTAAGTCTATTCTTAAAAGATCTGATAATATATCGGAAACACCGATTGAATATTCTTCTTCAGCCCTTGATACCGATGTTGAGGCCACCAACATCTCTCCAGTGGCCAAAAAGAGGAAAGTGGCAAACACTTTGGATCTAAGAGAAGGGCTGGCCGCAAACACTCCAAAAGATATTCCATCCACAGATGCTTTAGCACTGAATTAGCATGTAGTTGTAATGTACACAACATTTTTTCTATTCAGTTATCTCAGACAGAAGCTGATTTGCTTAATAAAGATTTAAATTTTGTACCCCCCTCTTTTGCTTTAGATTATATTTTTGTCAAGGATGTTTTGACATTTTGTAAACAGCATAATTTAAAATTATTTTTTCATAACAAATTGTCAGATTGCAGAGAATTTTAATTTAGACACTCTAATTTTTTACCCCCCATCAATAAATATGTGGCAACCTTCCAACAAAGTGTGTTGAAGAAATTTTAAATTCAACACTGGAATGCAACATAATTTGTCTGGGGAAGAACAACATGCTTTAATAAATCTTCAGGTCAATAATGATGTGGTTATTAATACCGCAGATAAAGGTGGGGCCTTAGTAGTCTGAGATTGGGCTATGCATTTGTCTGAGGCCCATAAGCAACTGTTAGACAATTGGTTTTATAAGAAAATGTTCCTGGACGTCACTTTAAAATTTAAACATGATATTGACTGCTTTATAAAGTTGGCCTTGGATGAAGGGATTATTTCCAAAGATGTTGTTTTCCAACTTATAGTTCAGGATCTCACCCAACAATATTTTTATTTGCTTCCCAAGATACATAAAGATTTTACACATCTTCCTGGTAAACCAATTGTCTGTGGCCGTGGTTCTTTAACTGAATCCGTGTCTACTTTTCTTAGTCATTATTTACAACCCTTGTTAAATGGTGTACTTTCACACATACAAGATACCACCCAATTGTTGAATATCATTGAAGATACACAGTTTGAAATGGGATGGTACATGTGAACATTAGATGTGTCATCTTTGTATACCAATATTCCACACTGGGCAGGGTTAATGACATCACACTATTGGTTAAACTGTCTAGCTTTTTATAGCCCTGGATTTAACACATTCTTGATATGTCTTACTGAATATATTCGTACTAAGAATATTTTTTATTTTGATGGGGAGTGTTTATTACAACTTAAAGGCACTGCTATTGGAGCATCTTTTGCTCCTATTTATGCAGACATGTTCATGGGTTTTCTTGAGAAGCAGATTATTTATGATGCTGGTCACGATATTTTTTTTGCAGGCCATAGATATATGGTACAGATACCTGGATGACTGTTGGTTGGTTTGGAAGCCTAATTTGGTTTATTTGAATGAATTTCTGCAGTATCTTAATGGAAATAAATGGGGAATGCAATTTAGTGTCAAATACGATCTCAAACACATTTCCTTTTTAGATATTGCTATCAGTAAAAATATGACTGTACTTTGAGTTCTACAGTATATAGGAAAAACCCACAGTTTAACACCTTATTACACGCCACCAGATGTCATCCAGCTCATATCATTCGTAATATTCCCAAATCACAGTTTCTTAGAATTCAAAGAATGTGTTCATCAGATAAAGAATCTTGTTAGGTGATTTTGTGATAGGAGATACAGTTACAAAGATATTACGATAACTCGGAATTCTGTCAAAAATGTTGACAGAAGAAAATTATTACAATATAATACACATAGACTAGCACTTGTAATGGAAAAAATTAAATGTTAACAGTACATATAAAAAGAAACAAGTGTGAAAATGAGGTATGAATTCAGTTCAAATCCAAGCAGGTTCAAATAAATCCAGGTTACTTAAGGTTAAAGTAACAGTTTATTAGTAGAAAAACAGGTGGATAAGCGCTTTCACTAACGTAGCTTCATCAGATCCAAGACGTTTCCTAAGATAAGGTTTGATGGATGCTCTTTCATTCAAACCAGAGCCTTTATCAGCTCTGAGTAAAATAATCCATCTGCTTTCCCTATCCTCTGTGTGATTCATTATATTACCTGTTTTCCAAAACCCTAAAAGTAAATATGTGGTGATCATCAGTCTGTGAAACATGTTTTGCTAATGCATTTTGCATGTTCCCTTTCTTAATGTTATAACAGTGTTCTCTCATTCTGTCACATAAGGGTCGATTAGTCTTGCCCACATAAAAACAAGAACATATTGTGCAGACTGCCAGGTAAACAACATTGGCAGTCATACAATCTGCATCAACCTGGATATAAAACTCTTTATGTAAATCAGGATGCATAAAGACTATGTTAGAATCTATCAGTGAGCAGAAATTACAGTGTCCACAAGGTTTAGTACAACATTGGATTCTAGGCCTATATTATGTGTAGGATAGCATAATAATCTTTTAAGATTCTTTTTATTTCTATACATAAAAGAAGGATTTGTTCCTACAATGGTTTTAAGTGTGTCATCTGCTTGTAAAATGTTCCAATGTTTGTTGATAATATTTCTAATCTGTATATGATCTGTTGTGAAGCAAGTTGAGAATTTAACATTCTCCATTGGATTAATAGATTTGGTGTCTACGTTGACAGAATGAGGTCCAAAGTATGGGGCACCTTTGGTTAAGCGTAAGTTATGTGTAAATTCCAGGTGTTCATTTATCTCTTTAGACCCATAGCCTCTTTCTAGGAATTTACCCTTCAAATCATCTAAGTCTCTTTCAAAACCTGTATTATTGGGATTAAGCCTGGACATCCTCAAAGCCTGTCCTTTCATTATATTTGTGAAGACATGTTTTGGATGCATACTAGTTCTAAATAACAACATGTTACGATAACAAGGTTTTCTAAAAATTCCAGTATTTAACATACCACATGGTAACTTCTCTATAAAAAGGTCCAAAAATTCAATTTTCTCATTAGAATAATGCATAGTAAATTTCAAGCATGGAGTGAGTTCATTCATAATTATAGAAAAACTTTGTAACTCTTCAGTAGTACCATTCCACAGAATAAATAAATCATCTACGAAACGCCTATAGAATATTACATGTGATTTAAATAATGGATCTGATGCTGTTTTTCTACTAATAAACTGTTACTTTAACCTTAAGTAACCTGGATTTATTTGAACCTGCTTGGATTTGAACTGAATTCATACCTCGTTTTCGCACTTGTTTCTTTTTATATAATACACATAGAGTCAAAAATGACAAATTGATATTAGTGACCAATTTTGGTAGCAATACTGGGTTTTTTAAGCATCTGATTAATAAACATTGGGACATCTTAATGTCAGATAATAAAACAGTTATTACCTACATGCTGTTTATTTTCTTACAGAAGAGGTAGAACTGCTGATAGTTGTTTTAATTATAAAAAAAAACTATCAAGCCTAGTATTAGCAAACAAATGACTATTGATGGTGTTCCTTTGTTGGGCTGTCAACCTTGTGGGCATTGCTTTGCATGTAAATATGTTAGGAAAACATAACAATATACATCTAGTAATACAGCAAAGGTCTTTGACATTCATTCTTTCAGTACTTGTAGTTCTGATTGGCTAATTTATCTGGCCACTTGTACATGTTCAACTTTTTATGTTGGGCAAACGTCCAGATCGCTTAAAACTCGTATTTATGAACATATGCATGACATTAGGAATGGCTGTTCTTCTAAGGCATTATATATAAACATACTCATATACATTATTTCACTGTATTTTATTTTACTGTTATTACAGGATTAATTTTACTAGATGTAATACATCAGGTTGGCATGGCATCTTAAACAACAAAGAACAATCCTGAATAGTGAGGTTGGGGACACTATTTTCAACTGGTTTAAATTAAGTTTTATAATTGTCTCTTTAAATGGGTGGAGTTTTATCACTGATGTTGTTATTTAAACTCACCATTATATTGTTTGACATTACAATGATAAAGGCACGTAATTGCTGACCTCAGTCTGACCCCAGTCTGTTTTCTAAGAAGAAGAAAGTTTGAAACTTTGCTGACTTGGAGTGCTGGCTGCTTTGTTGTTTGTTTTGACTGAACCTGTCACATGAAGACCCTGAAATAATGTATACCTTTGTTCTCAAGGCTACTAATGAAGGTACATTTTTGTCCACTTCTTTTCTAGACAATGATAGTGACTTTTTTCTTTTCCTTCAATTTGAGAGGCTGCCTATTACTCGTATTTTGACTATTCACAGCTGAGACACCGATAACATTCGGAGAGGATTTTATCTGCTTTATTTTATTTGGATCAAGCTTCTCTTTTTGTAACATGTTCTCCTACATATCTTCCACAGCACAGACCCCTTTCCAATGTTTAAAGATTCTAGACCTATGACTTTGCTAGCTCTGAACATTTCTTCTAAACACATAAAGCCTAACATTCTTATCTTTGTAGTCTTAATGAACTTTTTACCACTAAGACATCTGTTGACTTCAGGGGAAGGATATTTCTGAGTGAAAATTCAGTGTTGAATTATCACAACAAAACTTTTTTTACTGGAGAAATCATTGTGCTAAAGAATAAAATCTAAATTCACATAAAAAGCTGGAAATATTTCATTTTTATAAAATACAAACTAAAGTGTAATTAAATGCTTACATTCTGGAAAACTAAAAGCCATGATTGGCCAGTGCACTGTCCACAGTGCAATGCAGTCACTGCATAATTTGAGAAGCAAGAAGAATTAGTAAGCATGCCTGCAGTGGACGCTATAGCCAAACTTTGTGTTATCCCCATGTTAAGGAGAACAACCATAATGACCAGCACTGGCTGATGTAGGGGTTCTGTACTACTATAGAAAATGTCTAGGATTCACCATACTTTGCAAGTGAGTAAGCCCTTGAGTACAGATTACTTACTACCTAAATTACTTTTATCAAGTTACAACATGCTCTGTGTGACTACGTGTATGGGAAATTTTAGTTATATCATGTACATTTATCTTGCATTTACTGATGTAACATGAAGACTGCTTTATAAATGTGTCTTTGGATATAGTCTTTTAACATTTAATAATGATTGTTCTATGTATTTTTGTGTAATATGTACTGATTGGAAAATTCTTTTAGTTATTGATACTTACTTAATAGTGGATTGAGTTCTTCCAGAAGAACTACTGTGAATGGATAAAACCCATATGGAACTACCTGGTTATGAATTAATACACATATAAAGGTCTGTCTGCCAAATACTAAAATGTATGTATTTGCCACAACAGAGAATATCAGAAGATTGAGATGGCATTTTCAAATGATGAAACACTAATTCTCAAAAAACAATGACAGAATCTTTTTTTATCATATTATACTGTGGAAATGGTCATCCCCTGATACATGCTGTACCGTGATCTCAAATAAAAGGACTCTTAAGAACTTCACTCTTTCGATATTTCAGCATTCACTAATGCGGACTCAATCTTCTCAGATTCACTGGTGAGGCCTTCAACCAACTAAAATACACCCACACACACACACACACACACACACATATATATATATAAAAATAATATATATATATATATATATATATATATATATATATATATATATATATATATATATATATATATACATACATACACATACATTTAAATAACTTGGTCAAATAACATTTCTGTCATGCATAATGTCGACATAAATTAATTAACATTATGAAAATCAATACTCTAGTATGCATCCACTAAGCATTTATCTTGGTGCATGTAAAAATGTAAAGAATAAATACATAGAAAACACAGTTTTTTGTCAGGGGGAGGCTCCCCTGCATACACACATGCTCTGCTAAAAATATTCTACCTTCGAGATCACACAATCCTGGGAAAAGGGAATATTCCAATACCTGAAGATTGTCAGTACTGCACACCTGTTGGCCATCTGTTTAACTGACCAAATTTGTGTCGACTAAACAGAAGTCGACCAAAGTACCATTTGACCAAGGTAGCAGCATCTATATATATATATATATATATATATATATATATATATACATATATATATATATATATATATATATATATATATATATATATTTATGGATTCACTTTATAATCTCGAAATACTTAAATGTCGAAAATTCAGTATTTCGAGCCCATAAAGTGGAATCCTGAAAAGAGTGAATGCTCAGAAGCGCGAAATTCAAAACCTCGAATACCGGAGGTTTTGAATTTTGCATTTCTGAGGTTCCGCTGTGGTTATGGATTCAGGTAAGCATGTGTGTGTGTGTGTTTGTGTGTGTGTTAAGGGTTTTGGGTAGGGGCTGTGGTGTGTGTTAGTGTGTTTTGTTGCTGTGATGTGTATATGCGAGCACAATGTAGCTTGTGTGGTGGTGTTTGTGTGTAGTGCGACCTCGGAGTTAGAATATATAAGTAGGGGGGTGCAGGGTAGTAGAGAGCTTGTGTTTGTGTGTGGGGAGGATGGTGTGTGTGTGTGTGTGTGTGTGTGTGTGTGTGTGTGTGTGTGTGTGTGTGCATTAGAAGCGCAAAATTCAAAATCTCCAGTGTGCGAGAGTTTTTATTTTGTGGTTCTGTGTTTTTGTGGTTTTAAAGATTCAGCTTTATAGCCAAAGAGCACTATATGGTTAAATGATTTGCTTACAGACACAGTACACAAATGGAGGCTAACAGTTCAAACCCTTGAACACAGGAAGCTATTTTTAAACATCTGATAGCCTTAATTATCTGCGTTAACTGCCTCTATGCACAAGTGTATTTAAACACAGATATGTAAACACACAGCTGAACACAGAAGGGTGTGGAGACAAAAATGGCATGCAGATTGTATGTTTATACTGTGGCACACCTGAAGCTACATCTTGTTTTCAACTTACAGCATTAGACAGTCACAGAAAATGCATTAAAATCTATTCAGTCATTTATATGACACAATTCTAATAATTTGAAAACACAAAATTATATGCATGCCTAAACTGTGTAAAAAGATGGGGACAACTATGAATGCTTCTTATCATGCAGGAACATGACAGAATAAAATGAAAATAGATTAATGTAAGACAAATGGGAAGCTAGGAACAGCTAACAAAGTATGCATACATATATTGTTCATTTACTTCTGTTGAAGAGATTAGTCAAACTTAACATGGCCTTTTTCAGCGAATATGCAAGATGGTATTCATTCTAATCAGTGGAAGTTTGCCCAGGGTACTGTGGAAATTCCTCTGCTCTTTTCGGTAAGTGTGCCATGGAATGTCTTACATCCACTTGAGCTACTAACAGTTTAAGCAAATGAAACCTCAGTTTTATTTTTATCTAACAGCATGAAAACACAGATGTGTCTACAAGCAAGGACACAAACAAAGGTGTTAAATATGTGACCAGAAAACAAAAAATTGCCCATAACATAGCATCACCATAACATGAAATGAAATGAACTGAACATACGATCAATACTTAGTTTATTACACTTGCTGGTGGAAATTACAGCCACATCCTAGAGCTGTCAAACAAGTTCGACCCATTCTACTCAGTTAGGCCAATTTGACTCTGGGCCAAAGGGTCTAATTCATATACTAGTGAGTATATTTTTGCTGGGTCTGTACAGCCATTCTTCATTGATGAACTACAAAACCACTTTTCTTTGAGATTTCAAAAATGGTGTGTCTTTCTTCACTTAAAAGACTTACTAATTTTGCAGAATTACAGTGTGAGAGTTGTTTTTGACATTGTATTGAATGTTGCAGCATTCTTACAATCACCTTTGAAAATTTATCACTATATTCTGGTGTACACATCTCATACTTCAAGACAGACAGTAATTGCACCTTGTACAAAATCTGTCTGCAGATTCTGTAATGTACAGTCTAGGATGTTTGTCTGTGAAAACACCTGTGTATATAATTAACCTGTTTACTAAGTGCTACCTACCTGAACTTAACTCTCTGGCTTCTAAAGTATCTCTGGTAATACCGTTGTCATCTCCAGTAGAATGACCTAACTGCATGCATTTACATAAATATTAGTTGCACTTACGGAGTTTGAAAGGTCTGCTTATTTTTTACATCCCTTCCTTTATTAATTTTGCAGCATCTGCTTGTATTGTTTTGTTGTGTGTATATATATATATATATATATATATATATATATATACAGTATGTATATATATATATATATATATATATATATATATATATATATATATATATATATATAAATAATGTGTGTGTGTGTGTGTATATATATATATATATATATATATATATATATAAATAATGTGTGTGTGTGTGTGTGTGTGTGTGTGTATATATATATATATATATATATATATATATATATATATATATACATACATATATGAGTCACACTGCTGCCTATCCTGGCATTCATCAGGTGCAAAGCAGAAAACCAGTCCTCTATGAGACACTTGTTCTTTACTAGACAAAACACACACAGCATTTGCATACTTGCAGGCAATTTAGATGTTCCACATTTCAGGTATCAAAATTTCTTGAGGCTATGGGAGGAAATTAGAGACCAGACACTCTGCTAAAAACACAGAAGGAGATAAATATGCAGTTTCTGCAGAAGGTGCACCAAACAGAGACAAACTGAAGAACCAGGAGCCGTGAATCAGCCATGCTAACCACTGTGTAGCCTTGTGTTTCTTTTTGCATATGTTGATATTTTCTCAGTATTTTTGTCTTAGTTCTGTTTCATTTTATTTTTTGAGATACAAATCAAAGAATGTTTCTTATGAAAACAAGCATATACTCTTCTTCAAATGAGTACCTGTGTTGTTCACTAAAATGCATATCAAAAGCCTCTTCAAGGTGTAATTAGAAAAAGGAAATCACATTATTTATAAGACTAGGTATAAAGTCAGCAGCAAAACAGTACAGAAAGTTTAAATTGCAAAAAAATATACATTTTATTTTGTAAAGTCCCATCAAATACTTCCTGAAGTGATTACAAACGGACAGAATGAGTACTCACCAAAGGGTCCAACAACAAAAAAAACATTTGTGGCCTGTGTAGACCCATATAGCCACACAAAGCTTACAGTCAAAGGGTCAATAAGAACTTTACCCATGACCCCCTTAGTTTAAGTACATAGGATGCTAGTTTGTATGACATGGTGTTTATTCTAAAGGTAGGAAATGCACTGGGTTACGCATTTGCAATGCCAGCAGGTGTTGCTGACCTTGCAATGAAGGTTGAGGTCTTCAGCACAAGTGTTAGACATATCCTTTGTTCAGCAAGGTTCTGCAAAGATGGAAGGTTTAAAAGGTCAGAAATTTTCAGTGCATGAAAGACTAAACAGAGATTACCAGCCAGGAGTCTGGTAAAGTGGTGGGTTTTTTAGGCTTTCAGGGTAGCTTACCTGGTATAGTTTAAAAATCTTGGTATTAAACCATTGGGATCTTTCTGATTGGCCAAGGTACATTTCATGGTATATTTCAAAAGGGCACTGTATTCAAAGACAGGTCTATTAAGGGAATAATATACAGGGACACTGCAAGAGGTCTATAGGATATATTCTTACTGCTCGGCTGAGCACAGCTAAAAAGATTTGAACCACAAATGAGACAGGGTGATAAAACAGATTATTGTCAGCATAATTACCCCATTTCCATGTAACGTATCTGTTTTGAGAGAACTACCAGCAATGAGGTAAGAGGAGGAGGTGATGTCTTCCGTAAAGCTAACTATGCTGCATTGTTTGGCTTTTAAAGCGAGTCCATGACTGATACACCAGCTACTGGCCTGGTCAAAGTCCTACTGGAATGTGTGAGTGTCCAAGGGGAATTTGGCAACTACTCCCAGTCTGCTGTCATCAGCAAACATAGTTAGCCACAGTTCCTCAATATCTACTGTCATGAGAAGCTGATGGGGAAAAGTAGAGGTATGCATATCCTAACATCAAGTAGATTTGCCATGCTACCTCTGCATTCTCCCATTTTGTGACCAAGAAGCCAAACCCCTGAATAATGAAAAACACATATCTTTTATCATGGTAGCCACTCCCGTTTTAGTAAGCTATGCCCAGAAGCACTCTTTTTTAAATGCCATATATGGTGACTGCATGGGCAGTCTCAGATGGTACAGAACCCTAAATAAAATGTTCCATGGCACTCCCGACATCACAGTCTACACCACAGTGATCCCTGTTAAAATGTTCCGTGGCACTCCCGACATCACAGTCTACACCACAGTGATCCCTGTTAAAATGTTCCGTGGCACTCCCGACATCACAGTCTACACCACAGTGATCCCTGTTAAAATGTTCCGTGGCACTCCGACATCACAGTCTACACCACAGTGATCCCTGTTAAAATGTTCCGTGGCACTCCGACATCACAGTCTACACCACAGTGATCCCTGTTAAAATGTTCCGTGGCACTCCCGACATCACAGTCTACACCACAGTGATCCCTGTTAAAATGTTCCGTGGCACTCCCGACATCACAGTCTACACCACAGTGATCCCTGTTAAAATGTTCCGTGGCACTCCCGACATCACAGTCTACACCACAGTGATCCCTGTCTTTCCCTCTCATTCTTTCCTATTCATACTATCCAGAGTTCATTTGTGTTCTCATACTTGTCTTACGTGTCAGTTTTTTCCTACATATTTTCAATACATCCTAACTGGCCAATACTGTAGTGTAATAATTGTGTAAAAAAGAGTTTAATTAAGCTAGATGTCTGGGGGTTGCTAGGCCTCCAGAAGCTATGCTGTTCTAAATGCCTGTGATGCACTTTAGAGCTTATTTCCACAACTTATAGTCTAATGATAGCTTGAGTAAAAAATCACAACTAAGGAAAGAAACTCATTATTTTTATATGTGCACAGCTTAATGCTTAAGGCTGACAACTCTGTAATTACCAATAAAATGAATTGCAGTTACCCATAAACTGAGAAGAAAATGCTTGTGAGGGCACATAAATCATATCTTGGCTGACTGCCACCATCAGAAATGATAATCACTTTCTGTACCTCCCCCAAAGAAAGACACTTTCTGTGAACCTTTCTACTAATAAATTAGGATGAAAGCAAAAGGGCAATCTACCCACATAGTATACTATTGCCTTTTCCTTACTTCCTAACTTAATGCAATTTTTTTTTCTCTTAATATCTCGTTATCTTTGTATATATTGATTAATATTTGAGCAGTTAGTATACTTATTAATTGTATTTGTTAAATATATACTGTACTTCTGGAGCTTTTCTCCCCGGGCCTCCACTGAAAATGGATATGTATCCAGTTGGACTTTCCCGGTTAACAAATGTAAAATAAAATAAATAAATAAATAATGATATATTTCAAGTTGCTGCTTCTGTCATACATCTACACAGTGTGATTCCTCAGCCTTAACCCCAAAAGAGAGACATCTTTTGTGTACCCCTTTGAAGTCAAAGTAGGATGAGTGTAAGAACCAATAGAACAGAACAGCATATTCCACCCTACTGCTGTCAGCTGTACATATGCAGCATGCCTCCTATGCCCCCCCAAGAAGATAGACACCTCTATATACATCTATGCAGCATGCCTCCTATGCCCCCCAAGAAGAGGGACACCTCTATATACATCTATGCAGCATGCCTAAAAACACACAAGGCCAAACAGGAAGCAAAAATCCCCACTTCCAATTGAAGAAACTTGCTGAATGAAGACAGGTACAGTCCGAATGCAAAAACACAATTTTATTATAATCCACACCAGACTTAGTAATACAGGGCCATATAACACTGTTACATACACTGGCCTCTGGAGTGCATAAGGGCACATATGTATTGTGTAGGTGACGTCCACACATATATCGCCCCAGCCCCACTGTATGTGTGGGGGATACAACAGCAGTGGACTGATGGCAGCAATGGCATGTGATATACTTACAGCCCACTACAGAACACCCCCCGACAGCATGACATATGTGCAAAGCTTGGTATGTAGGTGGAGGACAGAGGCTGGAAGACAGGCACATATGTGGAAATCTGTTGCCATACACTAAGCAAGTTGCTGGTGTTACAGGATAGTCATGGAATTGAGGTTAAAAACAGAAATGGATGTAGCCATGTACTGATAGCACTCAACACACACACTGCCAGTGTAATATCTGACACAGGACCTGTGTGGTGGACTACAACACATGATATGCATACCTCTGTCTAGCAAGAGGATAGGCCCACAGTAGTGAGCTATGCAGACAGACTGCATTCCAAGGTAAACTAGTATGTACACACACCCTGTAACACCAGTACTATACAAAGCATAACACAACTCTACTCACAGTCTGTCTGTAGTTCCTTATCCTCCTACAAATATGTGGCTGCCCTGAGTGTGCAGGTTCTCCTGTAAGAAGTATTGCTACCTGCTGTCTGTAACACTGATGCCCACACACAGGAAAGATTTCCATCACACAGGAAATGTAAAGTGACCACGCCCACTTGATGTAGGGATTTATAGTGGGTGGTTGCCATGACAGTGGTAATCGGAAGTAGTACACGTGTAATCATATATATATATATATATATATATATATATATATATATATGGCTATTTGGATAAGTATATGTACATATATTTGCACCATGTGTCCTGGACATGGAGTGTAGCCCTATCCCAGCCCCTATAGTCCCAAAGTCATAGTGCAAGGGGATGTCAGGTATGTATAGCAGGTATATTAGTACACTATTGCTATTGTCATTGGGATTGTCTTCACAGACATGGTGTGTGTGGAAGGTCACATCTGCTTATAACGTGTGCCATTGGCTACTGACAGACATCCTAAGGAAATCATTGTAAAGTACCACTGCTAGCACATAATGCCCCTGTGGACTGCAGCAGAGATATTGGCCAATATATGTGGAAATTCAGCCACACCTGTACAGTCCAGAGGTATACACACAAGCCCTTAGTGCACAACTTGTGCACCATGCCTGACAATATGGATGTAGACAGCCATGTAGATGGGTATAACACATAATGACTGTTATACATTTGCCACCAGAGGTTATACATTCACACACTACTGTCTGGCCTAACACATAATGACTGCTGATACAGGGGTACTATGACCACATACTACCCACTAGATATTGACATACATTTGTACAGCATCCCACTGCTCTGTCTGACATACATGACTTTTAAGGGAGGCACGACAGCAGTACATCTGGCAAATATCTGCACATGACATCTCACTGGGTAAGTACACTAAGCTGCTAGGCATGTAACAATGCACTGTGCAGGCTACAGGTGGACTGGCTCAACACTGGCCTACATCTCCTATGGGGCAATGCACATGTAACTGCATATATAGCAGGCTCAACAGGCATTTCACAGCACAGATACACCTGTGTGAAAGTGCATAACCACAACCAATGTGAATACAGCCACAGCCACATATGGTAAGCTAGCATAATATTACAGTATATGACCTATCTGTTCAACGCCATCCTCATATGTGCCACTCGCAGAATGACCCTACATATACTGGGCTGCTACACAGTTTGGTCTGATGGCTGTCTGGGGTATGGAACATGTGTGTATGGCCCTACAAACATGTACGCCAATACGGTACCATACAGTGGGGCAGCATGTAACATCAGATAGGAGGGGAACTAGAACAATGAAATCTACCACAGTCTGTACACATGCTAAAGTACATATTAACAATACACACACTGCCGACATTCACCATAAGTACACAGACCTCAGGACTATACAAACATCCACAGAATGTCCAGATTATGTCATGAAATATAACCCCTACTGTACATAATATGTGTAGCAGTCTGATATATCACTGGCATGTTATCAGATATGATGACACTAATTATAGTGTACAGCACATATGCACCACTTCATGCATGACATATGTACAAAGGTTGAGAGAGATGTGGCTGACAGCACATACACAGGGCCAGTATAGACATGTTGCTGTGATAACCTCATACATTTACCATTGTAATAGGGTTTGTTGCAACATATGTCGTATGAGGGATATGAAGTCAGTAACTGTCACAGCCTTCACCATCTACAGACAGCAATCCTCAAACTATATTCTGCATTCCACAGATGGATGCTCCGTGGCTAACACATGAAAGCAAAGACACAACACTGCTCAGTCTGCAGATGACTCTGCAGATGGAGGTTCCTCATATACATGGAACTGACATGGCAGGTATTGCGACATGTATGACAGCCATATCCAGACAAACACTGTTAAACCAACATTACTCCAAATGCAGTATAGCAGCACTTACAGTCTGTAGTCAGGTCAGACACATCCCCCTCCTGTTTGTTGCCCTCTTTCCACAGTGTATGTTGTCAGAGGTAAATCCCCAATCCATCTGAGATGCTGTTTGCCAAACAACAGATCTAGTTCCTGCTCACAGTGAATGAAAAGGCCCAACACCACCATAATGTTCCTAGATATTGGAGTGTGTTTCCATGCAATTGGCTATGGGAATGTTACCACAGCTGTTCCACATGCAATCATTTAGGGGAGGGTTGCAATTCATGCAGAGGCCATCAGCTGATCATGAGCATCACTTAAAATACACATGCTGCTGCCTAAGCAAAGCAGGTGTGGGTCTCCATATCCACCAGAGAGGGAGTGAGGGAGGCAGACAGAGGCAAATACATGTCAGTAGGGGTGGGAGTGTAAAACTGAAGCATGTTTGTGTCACACACCTACCAGCACAAGGTATCAAGCCCCCAACAACTATGTAGTGCTATCACAGTTCGATGCAGTTATTGGATGTGCCACATGGCTTACCTGCTGTGGGGCACTCAGAACATATATGTGATGGTCAGTGAGATCTGCAACAGGGATATGGTAGATATATGGTAGGTGACGTGCACGTGCCTGTCCACATGAACAGGTGCCAGCGTCAACACAACCACACTCTCACAGTGACGCACACACAATGACACACTTGGCAGGGCCAGGAGTACAACTCATCACTAGTGGGAATGCCACAACACATCAATGTGCAGGTATTACAAGCACCACACAGGTCATACGGAGGTCGCATGGGCAAAGATTATGAGGAGGTGTCAGACATCAGACAGCATGCTTCAGTATGCCCAGAGGGGTTGTGAGTGTGGATGTGGACATACGCACCATACAACACACACACAAACACACTGGGTGCCAGTACTGACATGCATGGGTGCATGTCTGCATGGGTGTGTGGTGGTCAACTGTGCCATCAGGCTATACAAGGGTAGGTGATGGGTATACTTTGGCATCAGACCACATGACAGTGGTCTGTATTGTGGCTCAGGGCTGTCATTTCTGCATTTGCCCACACAGGTGGATATTGTATCCCCCATCCAGTCACCTGGGTGGCTATTGTGTGTGGCCAATGCTGTGCATCCCCTGCCATATATGTGTTCCTTACTCCATGACATGGATGGTGTCTAGGATGTGCACACCTCCCACATGCATGTACAGTGACATGTGGAACTGTACCTGGGGTGTCTGGCCCATGTTGTGAACACAGAGTATCATCAGAGTTGCCAGTCTTGCCCACCTGTGGCAGGTACTGGTAATGGGAAGCAGGTTTACCCAGCACCTACATTGATAGCATGCTACCAGCATTCCCTGGTGTCAGTGGCATCTGTCTATACAGGGCCTGTTATGTCTGTTGTGGGTCACATTTGAAGGCACCACAGGTGGTGCAGGTGTCCATTGGGGAGCGTGCACTATCTGCATGTATGTGCATATTGGACAGATGGGCAGGGTGACATGCCCTCTGTAGCCCACTGCTATCACTCCATAGTTACTATCGGTGGCCAATATGTAGTGTACTGTCCACATATTCGCTGTTGCCTAGGCATGTTTGTGTATGAGATATGGGTTGAGAGTGTGCTCTGGGGTTGCTAACTGTGATTGTCTGGCCTTGATGTCACATGTATGGGTATGGCTTTGCACCCCAGCTTCTTAGCTACTTTACATCTGTTATCCTATTACGGTTGACATTGTGATATATCATAGGGCCACCATATAAGAAATATGCAAAACCTGCTCCACATACTCACAACCACCTCTACACAGGATACAAGTTACAAACACACACACCTGTCATGTGTGGGAGTAGAACCCCTACCTAACTAATTTATTACACTATAGCACTATGCAGTTATAGTATGTGCCACAGACATTACTGGAGTATTCTTTTCCCAAAGGTCCATTTCACAATGAATGACATCAGCAGGATTACCAAAGTCGGGCATTTCAAATGTACTGCGAGTGAGTAGCCTAAAATGCATTGATCCCTACACAGACAGTGAGACACACACAAACCATCCATAACCAACATGTGTGGGTGTAGAACCCATGACTGAGGTCTATATCACACTACAGCATGGAGCTGTTACAGGACACACCATGGGGATTACTAGAGGACTCCTTCCCCAAAGGTGTATTTCACAAGGAATGACAGCAGCAGGATTAACAAAGTAGGACATTTCAAATGTACTGCGAGTGACTAGCATATAATGCATTGCTCTGTACACAGACACTGAAACACACACAAAACATCCAGAACTGCCACGGCTGGTAATGGAACCCTAACACAATTCTAAATCACACTCCAGCAGTACGCAGTTACTGGACGCGCTACAGAGACTACTGGGTTACAATGTTCCCAGAGGTGTTTTTCTAGGTGGGTGACATCAGCAGCCTTGCCAAAGTTGAGTATATGAATTGTAAGGAGTGTGAGTACCCCAAAGAAACTTTGTTCTTTACTCAGTCAGAGACAGATGGACGTGTACACACACACACACACACACAGTTGTCAGGTCTGGGGTTAGAACACCGACCTAGCTACTTTATCACACTACAGCAGTATACAATTACAGGATGCACTATGGAGATTATTGGGCTACAACCTTCCTAGAGGTGTATTTCTAGGTGGGTGACATCAGCAGCCTTGCCAAAGTTGAGTATATGACTTGTAAGGAGTGTGAGTACTCTAAAAAGCATTGTTCTTGACTCTGTCAGGCAGACACACACACACACACACACACAGTTGCCAGGTCTGGGGTTAGAACACCTACCTAACTACTTTATCACACTACAGCAGTATGCAGTTACAGGACATGCTATGAAGATTACTGGGCTATAGCTCTCCCAAAGGTGTAGTTCACATTGGATGACCTCAGCAGGCTTGTCATAGTAGGGCTATGGGGAGGGCAGTGTGTGCATGGGCCATAACCCATTCATCTAGGGGTTGACACGCCACATGCGGGCACACATGGGGTCATATGTCACATGTACATGTAATACAGCTATTAGATGTCTACTTCCTTGTACAGTCATGTTGCACAGCTGGCACATGCACCACATAGTCTGTAATGCTGACAGATACTCGTGGCTAGTGTCTGCAGTGGGTGACATCTACACCTCATGTGTTAGGAGCCCTTTGGCTGTGTGCTGGATGGGACAGGTCTGGATGGCTCCTTGTCACAGTGACCCTTTTCCACACATCTACATACTTCTACCTTTGGCTTATTTTAGTGCGTTGTCCTGACATATATGTCTGTATTCCTATCCACTGTGCGTGCAAGGCATGAGTTGTGCATACTGACAGGTGTATGCACTAACAACTGCAACTGCCAGATATGTCTGGTCCACTGTTGTTTGCAGTCATGGCCGTCATGCGTTTGTGTGTGAGCATGCCCAGTATGACCTTTCAGTATGTTGTGGAGTGACATTGCCTTCATTTCTCTAAGTGTGTGAGCATGCCCAGTATGGCCGTCTGTATTGAATTTGTGGATCGTGTCCAGGTAGTTTGTGCTGTAGTGCTGACCTTTGTGTTGTACACCAATAGGTAGTATGCTGTCTCTGCAGGGTATCCATCAATCATTTGGCTTTGGCTGTTACTACATTTCTGCATAGCAAGGGGGGGGGGTACACCTGACTGTTTCTACATTTCTACACTGGTGTGGCGGGGCACTCCTGACTGTTTTTACATTACTATGTTGGATGTGGGGGGCACACGTGAAACATGTACACATTCGCTATGGCCATACTGGTATGTCAGGTACTCCATTTCATTCTGTATTGCTATCATGCTGACTAGAGGCATACCAGTGTACTACAGATCATGGCTTTGGTTGCCCTACATATTACTGTCTGACTTTCTACCCTTCAGAACTAACATCCCACTGGCTGCCCTGCTGTGGTCAGTCTGTGCAGGCCTGGGGGGGGTTAACCATAGCCATCATTCTGGGGCCATGGCACAGGCTCTGTTTGGGTTTGTCTACACCTGTCCTGCTGGCTGAGACTGTTGTTGGGTATGTGAACTGTTCTGACTGGTATGTGTGGGTCATATGGACGCACATGTCACACAGCACATTTCCTGCAGTGGGTTTTGTCTAGGGTTACCATAATTCTTTGTATGTGAAAGAGGACAAAAGAAATGTGCTGCTACCAGCACATATTATTTCATCCTCTTAGGATGAAGAGCAAAAAAAAAAAAAAAAGGTCTTTACTCTTGTAGGACTAAAACTAAAGACCTTTTTTTTTTGCTCTTCAACCTAAGAGGAAGAAATAATATGTGCTGGTAGCAGCACATATTTTTTCATCCTCTTTCTACTCTTAGTTGAAGAAAAAAAAAAAGGTCCATGTTTCGGGATTTTTGATTGGCCCGTAAGCCGGTAAACGAGCCAATCAAAACCTCGAACAGTGGACCTTCTTCTGTTCAATGTGGAACATCAAGCAGTTCCGCATTGAACAGAGCTCCATTTTTTG